>NC_056731.1:690336328-690636328 GCF_019279795.1 Protopterus annectens
TCCTTTCTCATCACAAATTTATTATGGAACTGTGTTCTACGCGCACTGTAGAAAGCTAAGAATACTACTTCTCTAAGCCCAGAAAAAGTCTCTAGTTGTTTAATCAACAGCAGCAAATGTGACCTCTTGGAATTTCTCTTAAAATTGTTCAGCATAAGCATAGCCACAGGATATGCTTTTGAGGCATGAAAATAGTTATTATTAAGCTTCTACCTAAAGGAGGCCTCCCCTCTAATCCCAGGAATTATAGATCTAGCAGTTTAATAACCCTAATTTGTACAGGCCAGGAAAGTATTATATCTGATTTCATAAGCTCTAATATTAAAAAAAATCTTACTGCTATAAACCCATAACAATACTATTTTGTTTGGCTGACATCATTTCTTAATTTAGTAAACTTCTTTCTGAATCTCTAGGCTGTAGAGAGCACCTTTGAAGTTCATACAGCATACAAAGACCTGGTCAAAGCCTTTCACATTATTCCCAATGTTAGAACTGTAAATAAGCTTAAAAGCTGAAGCTGTCTCTTGTAATTTCAGATGGATGATAAACTGGCTGATAGATTGAACTCATATAGTTAATGTGGCAGGTGACACCTCAGAAAGCAAAGAGGTGACTATAGGTGTTCCTCAGGGATGAGTACTTGGTCTTCTGTTCTGCATATAGTTCTATGATTTCTCGGTCTTTAACCCAGAAATATAATATTGCCTTTTCCTCTGAATCTTACATCAGGTTACTACAGCAAGAGATAAGCTGTATAAATCAATGGTGTATTACAAACAGGCTCAAGTGAGATGTGGAATGTATAGCATTGTCACTTTTGCTTTTAAAAAATATCTTGACAGCAGCTTATAGCATACACAGCACCATAATCTAAACTAATATAGTCATCAGAGATCTTGACACCTTCACAGATAACAGCCAATACACTAACCATCACATAACAACAGCAGTCAAAAAATTATTCTAGCTAGCTCAGTTTAATGTTCAAGATAGTTCATCCAGGAGAAATGAAGTTGTATAAAAAGAACTGAGCAGAAGTCCCCCAACTAATCTAGTCTATGCACATCTACAACAACTTACTCACAGGATAGTTGCTCTCAGTCAAGTAGTGCTAAGTTAGCTTCTTCTTCTTTATTTATTTAGTTGCCGATGTTGATATGGTAAAGTCTGACTGGTAAAATCCATTTTCAGTGGATGCCCAGGGTGAAAAGCTCCACATTTATGTTACACATGACGCACATTTATAATTGCAGAGTAAAACATATGTACATGAGCTTGTTTACATAATTTTAAATATTTCTTACATGAACATAGCATTTTAACACCAAAAACAAGAGATGATTTAGCATATATTGACTAATTATTGAATATAAAAAATAAAATACATTAACAGTTAATGTATTTTTAGCATGATGGCTGCAGGGAAAAGATCAAACGGGTGTTTTTGAGGTTAATAAGAATTTACAGGCAGGTAATTAGTAACGTAGCTTAAAATCTAATGATAAGAGAGATACGAAAGGAGAAGTTATGGAAATGAGCAGGACGATAAATGGACAGAGGAGGAACTGTAGTTAGTTGTGGGTGTGAGAGAAAGAGGAAGAGTTTAGGAAATTAGTGCAGTGTAAGAGTTGGAGACAATCTGAGTAAAGCTAGGTAGGTGAGCAGGAGATATATTATAATAATGTATTAGTAATAAGTGACTTATTTGCTAGGCATGCTGAGCTGGCTCCCAGCTCACCAGAATGAACAAAGATTGATTGCCTCTTGGGTGCCAGGATCACAGACATTACAAGGGTCTTCTTGACTCATTCCTAAATCAGGTATGATTATACCATGGTGGCAGTCCATGTGGAAGCAAATACCCTGAGGCAGACATCCCTGAGGGAGATGCAGCAAGATGCAAGTAGGGCTCTACCCTTGACTGGAATTCTTCTTTTACCAAAAATAATGTCTCGTTATAAACAGAAAATAACTGGCTTTAATAACTGGATAAATAGTTGATGCCATTCAAGGGGGGATTCTAGAAAGTACTAGTCGGGAACAAGATGAATGAATGATTGTCCTTGTTGTTTTAAAAAGAATGACCTGCATCTCTCATTTAAGGGTTTCTGCATATTGACAAAAAACACGTGCTGCCTCCAAAGTGCTTTTTTAGGCACAGTTCATCTAATGGACATATCAACTTAGAAAAATTATTCAAACCCTAAATTGGATTCTAAGTGTCAGTGGTCAATTGCAAATTTTCCTGTCTTGAGGTCTCCTGCATTTAGTCTTGTATATGCAGTTATGGACACTTAGTTTATATAAAAATAAAATACTCCCTCCATATTATAATTATTGCCCTTACCATGCCATTCAGACCTGGTGGCAACTCTGGTGGTGTTTCCATATCTGTCAAGGACCACATCTCGTCTAGACTGATACTCAGAGAAAAACAAACTAAGCTTTAGGAACTTCAGTTTATCATGGACAAAACAAGATGCCAGCATATAGTATGTTATAGAACCTAATGCATGTATCCAGATGATCACGTGAGAAATTCCTATTAAGAAAAACACCACATTTTTATATTACTTCAACTACTCAGCCAATGTAGGGCATGCCCATAGATTTCAGGTTTTGATACGCGAAAATTCCCTCGACCGGATTGTTAGCAAACCCACTAGAGGCTAAAATATTCTAGATACGGTCCTCACTAAGTATTGCTTCTGCATGTTCCAGTCCCACGGTCTTTCCTTCTCCAGTTAAACTGGCTCATAAAATCATGACATTTAATCTCAAAATCATCTCATTTGTAACCAACTACTTAGTATTTAAAAACTTCAAAATGGCAAACAATGTACAATTGTCTGACTGAATCTTTAAATTTACCCAGACATTACTACTCTATTTTTAAGCACTTTTTTGAATTATCACTTGTGACATAGGCAAATTTACATTTATACAAAAGTAATTAAATTGTTTTTACAAATTAACATTAACAAACATTATACTTCACATCTGTTGTTGTATATCATATAACCTAAGCAAAATTACATAAATTATTCAATTCCTGCCCCCCCCCACTTTTTAAACAAGTAACATTGTTATTAAGCCATCACTTACAACATAAGCAATCATATAGTTTGTGACACCCATGCACTGGCCCAGCAATCAAGAGCCTCAGTCTTCAACACTAACACCAGTAAGGGGCATCCATATAGGGAAAGGATAATAAATACACACACTGTAAAGTACAATTTCCCTTGAGAGCACACAGAGATCACAGTCAGTCTGGAGCTGGTCTCTCCCATTCTCTCCAGATCCCCAATAAGACTCCCCACTGGCACAGCTATAGGGTCCAGATCTCAGTGTAGTGGGCAAGCTAAAACCTCCAGCACCCTCTCTGTCCAACCAGTGCTTTGTGTCCCTGCCCAAGTAGCTGAAACACACACACTTTGAGATAAGAGTTATATACAACCACACATACACTCCTGAGGAAGGCTGGCACAGGTTCTCCAGCTGTGCCTCTTTTACCCAGACTATATGGTCGAAATCACTGCCATCACCCACTAATATTTATCATCTACCTAAAGGCCCCTTTGAAAGGGTGTCCAATTATACTGTGCAATATTATTATCCAAATGGCAAGTGCAATTGAACAGTCATGGCTTATTAGAGTGGCTTGGCCAGTATCACTAAATACATGCAATGTACTCTTAGAGTTTAAATTATCTCTACACAAAACAGCCACAGTTGAAAGGCTTAAAAATATTTAACAATAAATAATAAAAACACAAGACAATACTTCTTATTACACAGTGCTAGTCAAGAGTTCTGAGATCACAGGACAATGCTTAAAATAATACAGTAGAATAGTTCTGACATTAACACAGAAAAACACTTAGTCTAATCTTCCTATTTCCTAGCTATTTTTAAGAGACACACAGTTCTTAGATAAACTTACATATAGAGCAAGACAGTGGTGGTGATGTTGGATGTTCTCAAGACAAATGCTCAAATACCCTCATTCTTTCTGTCCTTAAAGTGATAACACAGTACCACTAATTCATTTCAGATTAGATCATTTCTTTCTGGTTCCCAAGCTAACAGAACTCAGAGCTTAATAGCCCTTTTGATCTTGCAGCTAGTCAGGAAGTCAGAACAATAAAATAAATTATACATGCAAATTCTAGCAATTAACTCTGGTCTCAAAACAATAGCCAGAATTTCTTCATCCAGACACCTTGGCTCAGAGCCCTGAGATCAAAGACAGTCATGACCTGACATTAGCTTTCTTACAGTAGAGTGCACTGTGGTTACATTTGTTTTCAGTACAACATCCAATACAAACTTTTCACATTTAAGAAAACAAGCCTGTAGCTTACATTAATATTTGCAAATGACAAAATTATCTACAAAATTCTATCTAACTAGGCTGGCAGCCTTCACTTATCTTCACACATCTCCTCCCCTGGAGAACTCAAGCTAGTTTTTCAAGTGACCCTTGAGAAACATTGCTTGGCAGGGTTAGGTCTATCTGAATATAACTTACCCCATTCCCTGTCTTGAGAGCCCGTCTGCATTGGTATTGCTAATCCCACTGTGGTGCTGCACTGACATATATACTTGCAACCCTAGGCTCCATCTAAGCAACTTGGTATTTTGCTGTTTGGCTCTGTTTAACCATGTTAGGGGATTGTGATCTGTAGCTACAGTGAATTTTCTACCATACAGATATGGCTGAAGTTTCTGGAGTGCCCACACTATGGCCAGACATTCATTTTCTACAGCTGCATAGCATTCCTCCCTGGGTTGGAGCCTACGTTTGAGATAAACCACTGGGTGCTCTTCTCCCTTGGAAGAAATCTGGCTAAGTACAGCCCCCAACCCATGGTTCAAGGCATCCACCTGCACAACAAATTCTTTGCTGTAATCTGGACTGGCAAACACAGGGGTTCTTCCAAAGCTTATTTGAGCTTCTGGAATGCCTGCTCACATGCTGGGGTCTACAATACCTTATCTGGCCTGTTCTTCCTTGTCAGGTCTGTGAGGGGAGCAGCTATGGTACTATAACTGGGGACAGACTTTCTGTAGTACCCTGCTGTCCCTAAGAATGACCTCACCTGCTTTTTGGTAGCAGGTGCAGGCCATGCCTGAATGGCTTCTACTTTGGCAGGCTCTAGCCTGATTTTACTACTTCTCACTCTATGTCCCAGGTAGGAGACCTCTGCCATACCCACCAGGCATTTGCTCGGCTTAATGGTCAACTCTGCCTCTGTAGTCTACCCAGCACCTCCCTGACATGTTGAAGGTGCTCTTACCAGGAATGGCTGTAGATGGCAATATCATCTAGGTAAGCAAGGGCAAACCCTCCTGGCCTGCTAGGATATGTGCTACCAGCCTTTGGAAAGTGGCTGGGTCATTTTTCATCCCAAAGAGCATCTTTGTGAATTCATACAAGCCAAAAGGAGTCACAAAGGCTGACTTCTCTCTAGCAATGGGAGTCAAGGGCACATACCAATAACCCTTGGTAAGATCAATAGTTGTAAGATATGTAGCCCCACCCAGATGCTCTAGGACCCCATATGTCCTAGGCATGGGGTAAGCATCTGACTCTGTGTGACTATTTAATTTCCTGTAGTCCACACAGAACCTTGTGCTGCCATCCTCCTTTGGCACCAGCACCACTGGGGAGGCCCAGGGACAGTTGGACTCTTGAATTACCCCTAGTTCCAACATCTCTTGTATCTCCACCCTCAGAGTCTGTTTCACTCTCTCAAGCACCCTATAAGGGGCCTTTCTAATAGGCCTTTGGGGTCCTGTATCCACCAGGTGCTGCACCAGGTGGGTGCACCCTGGTTACCCTGTGAACATGTCCCCAAACTCCTGTAACACTGCTTGGATTTCTCGAACCTGGGTAGGAGATAGCTGCTGGGACATTGCTACCCCTACCACTGAGGTGTCTGTCCACACCTCACTGAGGAGACCAGTCACCAGATCTCCTTCAGACTCCTCCTGCAATCCACTGCAAATACTCAGCACAAAGGCCTCCCTATCATGGTAGGGTTTCATGTTAACATGGTACAATTTGTACCCCTGCCTCCTGCCTAGCAGTTCCACCATGTAGTTAACATCACTTACCTTTCTTAGCACCTTGTAGGGTCTCTCCCAAGCTGCTTGCAGTTTGTTGTGTCTGACAGGAATGAAAACCATTACCTGATGCCCTACAGCATACTCTCTAGCTCAAGAATTCCTGTAATACCATACCTTTTTCTGCTGTTGGGCTTCTGCCAGGTTTTTCTGGGCCAAACTCATGAGTTTCTAGAGCCTTTTCCTGAGGTTTAGGACATTTGCCAAAACAGACTCCTTCTGAGGTTCACACTCACCTTCCCACTCATCTCAACTTAAATCTAGAGGTCCCCTCACCCTATGCCCATTCAGCAACTCAAAGGGTGAAAAACCTATGGATTCCTGGGGAACCTCTCTGTAAGCATACAAGAGATGGGGCAAATATTTGCCCCGTTCCCTCTTAAACTGGTCTGCAAATGCCCATAGCATGGACTTGAGTGTAGAGTTTAAATTTCAACAAGACCATTAGTCTGCAGATGGTAGGGGGTGGTCTTCAGGTCCTTCACCCCACAGTACTTCCACAGACAAGCCAGCAGGTCTGACATGAAATTGGCACCTCTGTCAGTCAGTATTTCTTTTGGAAATCCTACCCTGCTGAAAATCTCTAACAAATCATTTGCCACCTTTTCTGCATCAATGGAGGACAAAGTCACTGCCTCAGAGTATTGTGTAGCATAATCCACTACCACTAGGATATACTTTTTCCCTCTGGAACTTGGGGTACTCAGAGGCCCTACAATATCCATAGCTACCCTCTAAAATGGCTCCTCAATCAAAGGCAAAGGCATCAAAGGAGCTCTCACCTTGTCTCCTGCCTTGCCTAACTTTTGGCACTGATCACAGTTCCTGCAGTACCCTGTTACATCTCTGGAAATTCCAGGCCAATAGAAGTTCTGCATAATACATCTCTTTGTATGTTTTATGCCCATATGACCTGCAAAGGGAATATCATGGGCTATGGCTAGAAGCACCAGATGATAGGCTGTAGGCACTACCAACTGCTGTACCCTCTCACCTTCTAGCCCTCCTTCAGGCGTCCACTCTCATTACAGTAACTATTTGTCCCAGTATACAGATTCCCCCTTCCCTTGAGAATCAGTTGCCTCACTAGCTACCTGCCTCAGGCCTTGCAATGTAGGGTTTGAGAACTGAGCCTGTCTCAACTCTCTCTTTGTAACCCTTCCCAGCCCCCCTTCCACAGGAAGTCTGGCATCCTCTGACAGTGGTGCCTCACTGTCAGCCTGGATACTACTACTCACCTCTACCTTTGCAGTCACTTTATCCAAGGGAACATCAGTACCCACAAGCAGCTGTGGCTCACATTCAGTCTCGCTCCTACAGAGTAGCTCCCTCCCTGAAGTAACCACCTCACCAGTCCTGGCTGAAAGTATGCAATCTGTCTGGGTCTCCCCCAGGCTACCAGATACACATGCTTATCTCCTAGCCTGACTGCGTGTAACTGTATAAGCACATGGCACTGCCTCATCCAAATCCTTCCATATCAGGATATTTGCAGGGTTGTAGTTTGGTACCCCTGCTGTCTCAAGACAGCCTACTATTGGCATTTTGTGTTCCCCACTTACTGTCTCTCTCTCTCACCTTTTGTTCCCTACCATGCCTCTGTGGAGATCTATATGCCACATGGCCCAACTGGTTGCATTCAAAACATTTAACTCTAGGTCCTGGATGTGTACCTGGACAAGCGGCTTCCCTTGCTACTGGCATATTCTGTTGGGGCAGTCCGTGTTGCCCACCATTGGTTACTTTATACCCATGAGCAGTACTGGGGATCCCTTTCCTGTGCAGGGATGACCTGCTTGCTAGGTATAGGTCTCCCTTCTTACCCAACTCATCTGAAGTAGCACATTGCCTATCAGCTAACCAGATCCTCATGTCCTCAGGCAAAGTGCTAAGGGCTTGTTCCCTCAATAAAAGGACTGCCAGCCCTTCAAAAGTGGTGACCTGACATCCATTGAACCACCTATGAAAATAAGTGCTTAGTTCAGCAACATATTCACACACACTTTCATTTGCCTTGCGTCTATGCTCATGATACTTTTTCTTATACGTTTCAGGTGTTAGCTTAAAATATTCTAACAAGCAGTTCTTATCTGTAGTATATCCAAAACATTCCTGATCAGAAATTTTAGACAACACAGTTACAGCTTTACCATGGAGTAAGGAGGTCAGGAACCATACCCAGAGCCTTTGGCCAACATCATACTGTTTACATACCCTCTCAAACATATGAATGAAACTATCAAAATGATCCCCCTCTGTAAACTGTGGCAGACATTTACTGACCTTTTGTGCATCTGGGGTCCAGTTATTTCCTTTCCTATTACTTCCATGACTCTGGCGAAGAGTCAGCATCTCCTCTTCATGTTGCCTCTGCCTTTCCTTTTTCTCAGCTTCCAGGCATAGCAGTTTCTTATTCTCCTCAGCCTGCAAACTTCACAGTTTCTCCTTGTCCTCACTCTCTAGATACCTCAGTCTCTCAGCTGCTTTTATTTCCAAATGCCTGACCTCCAACTCAAGTCTCTTTAGCTCCAGATGGATTTTTAAGTCCTCTGCAGAAAGGTTGAGCTGTCCATACCCTGAGTGTGGTACATCTCCACTGCCAGTCTGATCGTCCTCCTGGGTGCTGTTTTCTGATGCAGCTGTGACCAAAGCTGCAATCATGACTGCCTTAGTCAGGTTTCCATGCACCAGTCCCCTAGCCTGGAACTTCTCAGCCAGCTGGCTCCTTATCAGCTTTCAGTACTCCTCTGCTGCCATGCTGCCTGTTCTCCCTGATTAACTAAGCTAATAAAAGAAATAAACAATTGTGATCTGAACTCTGAGTATTCACTGTGTGGCTGGTTTACAGTACAAAAACACCTTCAGTGATCACTGTCCACAAGCTACAGGAATTCACACTATCCACACCACTACAAGTCAATTTGTATTTGCCAACCAATCAATATGTGTTGTGGAAATCCCACCACTGCCAAACAATTAACATGTGACACCCGTGCACTGGCCAAGCATACAAGGAGCCTCAATCGTTATCACTAACACCAGTGAGGGGTGTCCATATAGAAAAAGGATAACAAATACTCACACAGTAAAATACAATTTCCCTTAAGAGCACACAGAGATCACAGTCAGTCTGAGACTGGTCTCTCCCTTTCTCTCCAGATCCCCAATAAGACTCTCCACTGGCACAGCTATAGGGTCCAGATCTCAGCCTAGTGGGAAAGCTAAAACCGCCAGCACACTCTCTGTCCAACCAGTGCTTTGTGTCCCTGGCCAAGTAGCTGACACACACACACACTTTGAGATAACAGTTGTATACATCCACAGAGACACACCTGTGGAATACTGGCAGAGGTTCTCCAGCTGTGCCCCTTTTACCCAGACTATATCACTGCCGCCACCCACTATTTATCAGCTACCAAAAGGTCCTTATGGAAGGTTGTCCAGTTATACTGTGCAATATTATTATCCAAATGGTAAGTGAAACTGAGCAGTCAAGGCTTATTGGAGAGGCTTGGCCAGTGTCACTAAATAATGCAATGTACTCTTAGAGCTTAAATTATCTCTACACAAAACAGCCACAGTTGAAAGATTTAAAAATATTTAATAATAAATAATAAAAACACAAGACAATACTTCTTACTACACAGTCCTAGTCAAGAGTTCAGAGATCACAGGAAAATGCTTAAAATAATACAGTAGAATAGTTCTGATATCAATACAGAAAAACACTTATCTTCCTATTTCCTAGCTATTTCTAAGAGAAACACCATTCTAAGATAAACTTTCATATAGAACAAGACAGTGCTGGTGAATTTGGATGTTCTCAAGACAAATGATCAAATGCCCTCTTTCTTTCTGTCCTTAAATTGATAACACAGCACTACTGATTCATTTCAGATTACATAATTTCTTTCTGGTTCCCAGGCTAACAGAACTCAAATGTTAATAGCCCTTTTGATCTTGCAGCTGGTCAGGAAGCCAAAGCAATAAAAAAAATTATACATGCAAATTCTAGCAATTAACTCTGGTATCAAAATAATAGCCAGAATTCCTTCATCCAGACATCTCGGCTTCGAGCCCTGAGATCAAAGACAGTCATGACATGCTTGACTTATTAGCTTTCTTACAGCAGAGTACACTGTTGTTAAATTTTTTTCAGTTCAACATCCAATACAGTCTTTTCACATTTAAGAGAACAAGCCTGTGGCTTACATTAATATTTACAAATGACAGAATTATCTACCAAATTCTATCTAGCTAGGCTGGCAGCTTTCACCTAACTTCACATAGTTATATAAATAAAAACAACCAGCACCAAATGGGGAAAAATACATCTTTAATGTCAGACAGACCGGTTTTGCCCCCCAAAGAGCCTTTTTCAATGTCAAAAAAAACATGTAAAAAGATCCAACCCACTTTTAAAGCATATAGGCACCACCAAATGACCAATGAAAAACAGAAAAACATTAATAATTAATTATGCCAATATAGATCAAATTAAAAACATACCCACCCCCAATAATAATTAAACATGTCACAACCAATATATATATATATATATATATATATATATATATATATATATATATATATATATAAACAAAATAATTACATATAGTGTAAATACTATGTAATAAATGGCACATAAATATTTATATGTAAAATTAATACATAAAACGTAAATAACATGTTTTCATGTATTAGTTTAAGTCTGGAGGAAAAATCCACCAAGCCTAATTATTACCTATTAGTATCTCATGTCATTTAAGTATGATAAGTCAAAAAACATTCACATACACAAGCAAACTGGATGCATAAAATATAAAAATTTCAAAAAGAAAAACATCATATGTACATACATATGCAAACCTCATGCATGGAATCAAAAATATCTTTCACAAAAGTTCATTTAGACCTAGGGGAAAAAGTCCACCAAGCCTAATTATCAAACCTTTTTCTTTTCTAGTTAGTATCTCATGCCATTTAGTTTTGATGAATTTATGTCCACTTACTTTGTCAATAATGGCAAATTGAAAGCAAGCAGTGCTGTGTATAAGGGAATGTTTGTATAGAGCATTAGTAATAACCTTATTTCTCATATTACTAAGATACGTAGTTTCATTGGTCTAGACATCTGTCAAACATAAAACGCAGAACAATTGCAAGAGGCCAAGTATACCACCAGTAAAAAGCACACCTGTTACCCAAGATTTGTTCAAGATATCCATCTGCTAATAAGATATCCCAATGTCTCTGTACTAGATTAATCAAACGTTGGGTATTCCTATCAAAAGTAGTTATAAATCTAATCTTCCTGCCAACATCAGACTTAGGTTGGTTATACATCAACAACTCATGCCTCAGCATTTGATCAACCTGATTCTTAATGGAAGATAAGAATGAAAGAATGAAAGAATGAAAAGTCAAGAAGTGGTGTGCAAGGAGGTGACTATTATACATTTATTCAAGTTACATCTATGGTCCGTAAATTTCTTATTAGTATGCTTATTATATTTTTTTGCATACTTTGTCCTATTTATGACTTTCCATTTCTTGTGAGTAGAAGGGCGTTTTGGTTTCGACAACGCCGTACCTGAGATTTGGGAGCCATCTTGTTTCTTTTGGAGAGCATAAGCTGCTTTTTCTGGAATTTTTTCTGGACTTGTTGGTTTATTGAGATATGTGCTGATATCTTTCATCTGGAATATACATTGGCCTCATGGTCATTTGGGGCTATTTTTTTAAATGTATTTCTATTGTACAGCCTAAGGGACTTGGGACATGTTTTTTCACACTGTGATATAAGGGCTATATAAGTTCTTCAGACCAGTTGGATTCGACAATGAATGTCCGAACAGTCGGGTGCTGTGCGTAGATACATTTAAGATTTAAGAACTATATATTTTCTGGACTTTTCATCCTATTGTATGAAGAACCAGGACTAGGATGACAGTACCATTGGTAAAGATTCTTTCTAATCAGCAAGCCATTTTGATTTCTTATTGAAACACGGCTTATATTGTTCCATGAATCATCAATTGGGACTTTATTCTTATTGTGGACATCGTACTTCATGTGGCTTATGTTTTTTGCATTATTGAATATTTTCACTTTGAGGATGCAATATTTGATGCATATCTATTATTGGTAAAGATTTATTTTTAATCGGGAAGCCATTTGTTTGTTTTTTCATTGAAATATGGTTCGCATTGTTCCATTAATAATCTATTGGGACCGTATACATATTGTGGACATTATACTTCATGTAGCTTATGTTTTTTGCATTAATGAATGTTTGTACTTTGTAGATACAACAGTTGATGGATTTTTATGATCAGGCCACCCTTGTGGCTCTTGCTATTGGATGTAAGGTTTTGTACATACATTTTCTTGATATTTTTGATATTCTCAGATTAGACAAAGGGTTTTAGTCATTCATATGCTTCTCTTTTACACAAATTGTTGATTTACATGTCACAATAAGACTGTTTGCTCTATAGAAACATGAAACAGTTTTTTCTTAAAACCATTATTGTATTTATTAAATATATTGTTTAAATGTTCAGACAACTTTATACTCTCTTGCTATTTTGCTATGGGAACAAGCCATCAATATTCACAATTGTGATTGTGTTTTTTCACATTATTCATGTTCTAATTTAAGGCTAGTCTGTATATACAGCAGCATTGGATTTTTGGGTCGGCTATATAGTGCCATATTTGATTTGTTCATTTTTCACCGGTTTCATTTTTACGAATGTGTAGTTGATATTATTCTTATCTGCAGGCCCAACCCTTTTAAATCTTGGTGTTTTTCATGGGGGTTTCTATATTTGTAACCATTTGTGCATTTAATTCTAACATTCTAACGCAGATGCCTATAGATAATTTTGGTGCCCTTTATTTTGTTAATAGTAAGCTTTTCACCATGGACCTTTTGACTATACATAGGGGTTTTTCAGCTGATAAGGAAGATATAGATATTTTTGAAACTAATAGGATCCATACACAAATGGGAAATTCTGGAACCAGGGAAATTGATATTTGCAAAACATTTTTTGATAATCTCTTCAGAAATATGAAAGCTTTAAGATCATGTGTGTGGCATGTTAAGCTTTTTTAAGCTTATATGGAAAAAGGCATTACACCCAGGAGATTAAGAAATAGGATAAAGCGCTTGGGCGTCAAACAGACCCCATTTTGCTTAGTGCATGGTCCAATATACAACAAAATTCTTCTATAGAATTTGTGATAACATTATACTCATTTTATGAATGTAGAGTTGAAAGTCTTATTGTTGATGTCACCAAACTTTGTGAAGAGGCTACTAAGTATGAGGATTTACCTACATATAAGGAACATTTTAAGAAACTTAGTACATATTTACTTAATTTTGAAAAAGAACTAAGGGAAAGTAAAATTAGTAAATAAAATAGGGATTGTAGGGACTATAGTGGGGGCCGACCCTTTGAACCCAAGAAGAATGTCACATTTGCTAAGAAAGATGGTTTTACCCCAGGGCAGAAACAGAAAATAAAAGCCATTCTTAAGACATCAAACAATGAAACATCAGGGCATGAAGGATCATCCCACACAGACACAGAAATGGACATTACCCAAAACTCACCAGCACAAAATGTAGTGTTTCTAGCCAAATTGCATTGGAGGTGGATCCCAGCCCTTTAGGGGGAAGAGAAAACAGGGAAGATGCAAACATAAATCCAAATGCCACTGCAGGTCTAATGATTCAGAGTTTGCTATAGCTTCTGGAACCCAAGCTGACACAAACAATGTCATAAATATTTCTTCTGTGGTGTTATCTGAGCTTGAATATGTTGTACTCAATAAAGGGTTTATTTTATTCCTGGCTTTTTTGTTTCTGAAAGCAATTTTGTTGATAATTTACTATTGTTTTGTAGATTATTCAATCTTAAATTGTTTTTTAAGGATTCTCCAAACACCAGTGAATTCAATGAGAGTTGCTTTAGGTTTCATCCTTTTAATTTTATGCCACCTATGAACAAATATGTAGAGATCTTTCAGAAGTGTGTATTGAAAGAATTAAACTTTGGGGTTGATTTTCAGGATGCTTTATTACCTAACAACTTAACATTGCAGGAAATGTCCACTTTAAAGAATTTGTTTAACAATACAAATATGGTGATCATTCAGGCAGATAAGGGTGGGGCAACAGTAGTTATGGATTTGTCGAAATATGAAGCATAGGCAAATAGACAACTTCAAGATGGCAAATTCTATATGATTATGCCTATAGATCCCACTGCATGATTTAAGGTTGAAATTGACACCTTTTTGGATACAGCTGTAGATGAGGGGATTATTGATTAGAAAACCTGCTATCATCTGAAGGTCAAGGAGCCAAACCCACAATTGTGGCACCTACTATCCAAAGTGCATAGAGTTTGAGGGACCCTCCAGGACATCCTATTGTGTCTGGAAAAGGTTCATTAACAGAACCCTTATCGGTGTACCTTACTAAATATCTTAAACCCTTTTTGACAGCTGTAAGGGCTAGAATTAAGGACACCAGTGAATTTTTAAACATCATTAGTGATGCACAGCTGGAGGGGGATTGGTTACTTTGTACTTTATATGTAACTTCCCTGTATAACAGTATCACTCACTGGGCTGGTTTGATGGCCTTGGAATTTTGGTTAAATGAACTAGCCATCTATAGCCCTGGTTTCAACACCTTCCTGTTATGTTTAACCGAACATGTGCTGGCTAAGAATGCTTTTTATTTTTATCGCATTTGTTATCTCCAAATGAAGGGCATGGCTATGGGGGATTCTTTTGCCCCCATTTATGCTGATTTTTTCTTGGGGTACCTTGAACATACTATGATTTATGACAGCAATCATAACATCTTTATGCCAGAGATTGATATTTGGAGACTGTTCTTTGATGACTGCTGGATGGTATGGAAGTCGGATGTCACAAACCTACAGGAATTTTTAGAGTATCTTAATGACAACAAATGGGGTATACATTTCACAATGAACTATGACAAAAAATCTATATCCTTTTTGGATGCCATGATTAACAAACAGGCTGATGGTACTCTTATCAGCTCTGTTTATAGGAATCCATTTCACTCTCATTCCTTATTACATGCATCCAGCTGTCATCCCAGCTATATCATTAGAAACATTCCTAAACCTCAGTACATGCGTATTCAACGCATTTACTCCAGGGAAGATGATTTGCTTCATTATAATGCTGACCTTACAAGTAGATTTATACAAAGAGGGTATTCCTATACTCATTTATCTTACATTAAGAATCAGGTTGATCAAATGCTGAGACATGAGTTGTTGACATATAACCAACCTAAGTCTGATGTTGGCAGGAAGATTAGATTTATAACTACTTTTGGTAGGAATACCCAACATTTGATTAATCTAGTACAGAGACATTGGGATATCTTACTAGCAGATGAATATCTTGAACAAATCTTGGGTAACAGGTGTGCTTTTTCCTTCTGGGGAGGGACCATTCTGGGAGGTCATTTTAGTTTTTACAAATGGTTCTTTTCACCCAATATTAAATCCCAATGTACTCTGGGTGGTACTACTCCAACGGGTTGTTTCCCTTGTGGTCACTGTAGCTTTTGCAAACATGTTGTCAAAACCAAAAGGAGTTTAGCAGCAAAAAAATACACCAAAGGTTTATCAACTGAAAGTGCTGGTTAATTGTAGCAGTGATTGGGTGGTATACTTGGCCTCTTGCAATTGTTCTGCGTTTTTTGTTGGACAGATTTCTAGATCAATGAAACTACGTATCTCAGAACACCTTAGTAATATGAGAAATAAGGTTATTACTAATGATCTATACAAACATTCCCTTATACACAGTACTGCTTGCTTTTGGTTTACCATTATTGATAAAGTAAGTGGACATAAATTCATCAAAACTAAATGGCACGAGATACTAACTTGAAAAGAAAAAGGTTGGATAATTAGGCTTGGTGGACTTTTCCCCCAGGTCTAAATGAACATTTGTAAAATATATTTTTGATTCCATGCATCAATTTTGCATATGTATGTACATATGCTGTTTTTCTTTTTTGAAATTTTTATATTTTATGCATCCATTTTGCTTGTGTATGTGAATGGTTTTTGACATCATAATTAAATGGCATGAGATACTAATAGGTAATAATTAGGCTTGGTGGATTTTTTCCTCCAGACTTAAACTTATACCTGAAAACATGTTATTTATGTTTTATGTATTAATTTTACATACAAATGTTTATATGCCATTTATTACACAGTATTTACACTATATGTAATTATTTATTTCTATATATACATTGGTTGTGACATGTTTAATTATTATTGGTGGTGGGTATGTTTTTAATTTAATCTATATTGACATAATTAATTATTTTGTTTTTCTGTTTTTCATTGGTCCTTTGGTGGTGCCTATATGCTTTAAAAGTGGGTTGTATCTTTTTACATGTGTTTTTGACATTGAAAAAGGCTCTTTGGGGCTGAAACCATTCTGTCTGACATTAAAGATGTATTTTTCCCCATTTAGTGCTGGCCATTCTTTCGACTGAGTGAATCTGCTTGTTTGGGCCTTTGCACCTGCTGTCTGGGTGAAGGCTCTTTGTTGCTGACATAAATGAAAACAAACCACAACAATACAAACTTAATTGCAATCATTTTACATCACAAACCATGCTGGCACACTCCCAGTTGTAAACATTGTACATCACTTATAATATATCCAATCATTTTTCAGTCAAGCATTACATAGCTCTTTTAAGGCCTGCCTTTTTTAAACCTCATTCCTCCCTTCTATGCATTGTACCCACAATTCACATTTTTATTGATGTAGTTTGCTCTTACCCTTTTCTAAAAATCTCAACTCCAGCTGTTTTATCTCTGTTACTATATTCACTACTTCTAATATAGTTGGTTTAGATTTTGATTTCCTTTTTCTAGTAATTGCTTTTTTGGCAGCCACCATAATTAGATGCAGCAGGGCCTTACCATGTCTAGGCAATTCTATAGCTCAGAAGAATCATCTCCCTCATCACACCAATCCACCCACCCAACATCTCGACCAGTGCATCCCACAGGGAATCCTTACTCCTTAACCTGCACCATAATATGAGAACTTCACAGTATGAGGATAGTATGACAAATATCACCAAGAAAATGAAAAGCATTTTAAAAATGAGTAAAGCAACTCATGAAAAGAGATTACCCTGTGAAGCAAAGGATAACTAAAATTATTTTTTAGCTATCTTAGAAAACTAAGGAATAACATTAAATATTGCTCTGAACCTCTCCTGATAGCATGTCTAGGTGCTTATTATACTGTTTCAAACAGGTTCTCACGGTACCTCTGCTTAAACTGTTTAATGTAATCCTAGCCACAGGGTGTGCACCTGAATTCTGATGCACTGCTTTGATGATGATGTGATAATGATGATGATGATGATGCCCCTCCACAAAGGTGGCCCTACCCTGGCCCCGGAAATTACAGATGAGTCAGTCTTATGAGGCAGGTCTGTAAAGCTGTGGTGCTATTATAACCAATCTCATTATTTCTGATCTTAAAAATGTAATTAACATTTACTCCCAACACTTTGGTTTTTTTAAAGGGACATTGTATCTGTTAAACACCACCCATTTCATCAAGATGGCTATACAGGTTATCAATAGTTGCTACTGTTCATAAAGCTTATCTTGGTCTAGCCAAGGCATTCAGTGCCATGCCTCATGTCATAATTGTAAGGAAAGTATAATTCTTAAACAAATATCCTCATTTGTTAAGATGGATTACAAATTGGCTGAAATACAGAAACCACATATTGCATATAGCAGGTGGCCCTACAAATAGTACCAAGGTAATTCTATAAATAGTGCTAAAGTAAGAAACGGAGTCTCCTAATGGTCTGTGCTGGGTCTTCTCCTGGTTAGTATTTAAATGTCTTATCTCAAAAATAATAACCAGGGCCACTGTTTAACAAAATTTGTATATGACTGTAAACTGGCAGTAATTGTTAAAACCCCTTGAGATATCTCACTCTTAAGAAAGAATTTAAATTAGTTGATATTTGGTGTACAGAAAACAGGTTTGAACTGAATTCTAAACAGTGTAGTACTGTTTCATTCAAAAAATAGAAGTTACCCAATATGTACAGAATAGATAACACATCTTGATAAAATGAAATTTTAATCAGGGAACTTGATACTTGGATGGATAGTTCCATCTCCTTTGATCATCAAATGGTAACTGTTGTCAAGACATTCTTTGATTTAGCACAACTAGTAGCCAAATATATTTTATCTAGATCCAAAGATGTTATTGTCCCTTTTATATTAAGCACAGATCAGACCAATGATAGAGTTGCAACATTCTATATATCTCTCTACACACATACATTTATATATATATATATATATATATATATATATATATATATATATATATACATACACATATATGTAGAGGAAGAGAGAGGGAGAGAGATGTATATATATATCACATAGCATCTCAAAAAACTCAGAAAGCTCCAAGAATTCCTAACAAACAAGTTATTTGGTCTTGAAAATGTTAGTTACCAGAAGAGACTGAAAACTCTGTCCCTTTACTCTGAGACTTTTAGACCCCTGAGGAGTAACATGTGTCTTACTTACTGTGCCACTAAAAAAGGTAGTTGTCCTCAACCTCTTATATTCTCAGTAGGAAAAACAGCTCAACTCACACTAGAATCTGAGTCCTGAACATTCATCAGCAAAAAAAAAAAAAACAGACGGTGACAAGGAGATAGATTTGTTACCTAATATCTCCTCCCTTTTCCCTTTTCTCTGGAATAAATTTTTCCTGCAGGCTAAACAGTATGATTCTATATTCTACTACAGATTTAACATGGACAACGTGATGGGTACTATCAAATTTAACCCAGACGTAACTGACCTCTCCTTCCATAAGAAAGAAAATAAAGCCTGAGGATGGTGATTGATTATATGTACATGGTCATTAAACTAAAATAACCTTGAAACTCGCATGACTTCTGTGAGTTTTAAGAATCATTTTTCTATATTCTGCCCTGTTTAGATCAAAAATAGAATATGATTCCCCTATTAGTATGTATCTATCCTAAAACATCTTGGAGCTAGAAAGAGCACAGAAGTTCCAACTATAAAAAGTCCATGGACATAAGATCCTCAGCTATCAAGACAGGCTTAATATTCTTTTCATATACTCTTCTCTTATAGATTCCTCTACATTGATTTAGATCTAGAATTCTGAGGTTGTAAGGACGCAGCCCTGGATGATCTCATACACCTTTACAAAACAAATGGCTACACAAAGACTTATTCATCTCTAGAATAACCTTCAGTTGTGCACAGACAGAAGAATATCCTCATTTTCTTTAAGGCAAACCTAGATTATTGAATGGGTGCTTCAAATTCATCCCAGATCTGACTTGTTCTACTCTCATCAAAGCAAGTAGTGCTTTATGAGGGTAGGTATTGCCACTGATTATGGTACATGGACCAACTGCCTTGTGAACTCTGTAAATGTTTGAGCTTATGAGAATCATTCACACACTGTCCAAGTAAATACAAACACACTCCCCCTCCACACATACACAAACACAATTGCGTTGCTGAGTCAGCACTTTGAGCAGGGTGAAGCTGGTATACTTCACTCTGCTTAGATTTTCCCATTATAATGCATAGGTGCCTGCAGCATAATTACATAGTACACATACACATTTTATGCAGTGTTGTGTATAGACCCTGTGTAATACAGATGTCAGGATCACCATGTTATGCACGACTCCTTTCGGATTAGTGCACCAAGACACCTAAGGGTTTATTTAGAAAAGGTCACATCCATAGATGTTTTTGTTTACATGTATGTCTGAAAACCCTGTCTACTCAATAGAACAGAGTTGCACTGGGTGTGTATCAAGCTGTCTATGGGTTGGAACCCCCTTCCATATTACTATAAAAGGTGTCTATGAATTCAAGGGCTGTCCTTAGGAAATTTGTTGTATGGAAAAAAGGGGGGTAGTTTTTTATACAAATTTGGAAAGTGCAGAGTGTGGCAACATGACTGAATCTTATGTGCAGAACAAGGAAGTGAGCAGAGAACATATACTTTCTGGATATGGCTGAGATGCTGGGACATTTGGCACAAAAAATCTGGCCAAAACAGAAAGTTTCCCTTAGGCATATGAAGAAATATGTACTCCTTTGGAAGGTGAGGTATTTACACAGTCATGCAAAAAGACTAGATGAGTATGTCTTTAGTGTCTGTGCATCACTCTAATTTCACCCACACATTCACATACAAAAACACATAGATACATATATAACTAAAAGATGACAAATATGGTAGTATGTAGGAAAATTATTAGAAAGGCCATGGGTATGGAAAACAAATATGTGAATATAAACAATCTACAAGGAATACTTAAGTTTAGTATAAACAACAGCAGTGGTTCATTTCAATAGAGGAATTCTGCTTTTTTTTTCCTCTTTCTTTGTTCCTAGGTTTATAGAAAGATTTACTGTGATGTTGTTTCCCTTCCAGATGAGTTTAAAAGCTAGCTTAATAAGGAAAAATAACCCAATAGTGGTGATAATCTCAGTCTGCTGTATTTCAGTCTCAAAGGTAATGAATTAGGACTCTTGGGCAATAAAAGTACTATATTATAGACTGCTTAGTTACATTCTATCTGGAAACCTGTGTTTGTTTCAAATGAAAATTGAAACTAGTTTTTCAGCTGAACAGAGCAAAGTAGAAACAAATAAAAAAAGCTTTATTTTGTAATGAATTATTCAAATAAAATTACACTTCTATCTCCTTCTCTGGTATTCAATTCCAGAAGAAAAATGACCCACCTCGTTGAGAACTAGCTGTTTTCACATGGCATCTGTTTACATTAGTAATGTAATTGCTGTGATAATAGCCTCATTGATTTAGTATCTACGGAAATAATCAGTGAAGGCAGTTCATTTGTCTTGCTTTGTCTGACAGTTGGCCTTCTGGTGTGAATAGACAATGTCAGTTCTTGCTGTTGTTTCAGTGCAACAAGGCAGTGAAACCAGGATATAGTATACTTGCAGGGGCCAAAACAGAGTCAGATACGAAGGGGGAACAAACACCAGTTCAATGGTGGCCCAGGGCTGGCATACATATAAAATAAAGGATTTAGCATGTTTGCTTGTAGATTTTCTACTCATGTCATGCAGTACATTTATATCTCTGATGCAGTTCAGCGTTTCTTGAAATACAGTCTTTAAGCAGTCAACAGAAGGGAAAAGTGAATTCCATATATCTGCAGGCAGAGTGCAATGAGCAGATTAATAATTTCTGAACCATTTTATTAGTGTATAAGAGCTCATTTCCTAGTGTTATCTAGTATGCATGGGCCTGCTGCCACATTTGATTATGGAAAAAATAGCCTTTCTGTAAAAAACTTTACTTGCAGTTTTATTATGCATTTATTTTAGTGAAAGAGCTATATCTTTAAAGGTACATTTTTTTTCTGAAAACATTTCAGTAATCTGTTGTGAAATAATACAAATGTTTTGCTACCTTAGCCATTTTCTGCATTTATTTTTAATGATTTGCTTGGAGCCGAACTACATTGGATAGATGAACAAAATGTTCTGCTTACCCATGGGAGCAAGAGAATGAAGAATTGGTTTTAGTGATTATTTTTGTGACTAGTGATTAACTATTTGGTCATTAACACATTGCCATTGCCCTTGTTATGAATTCTGATGACAAACCAATAAACAAAATACTCCAAATTTGCAAAGACAGAACTTTTGTGAAAAGCTGGCCAAGAAAATTAGGTTTACACATTATTAGACACAATATTAATCTCCCACTTGATAAACAAGATTCCTTATAATATTGATCTCACTGAAGTAATTTATCCCAAACTACTTTAGCTAAAGTAGGGTATTATAAATGAAATCAACACCCAGGGCTGCATTTTGCATGATACTGCACTTAAATGGGATATAGAAATACTATCCAGTTGATTTATTAAGATAAATCTTGCCTTTTTGCAGCACCATGTGTGTTAGGTTCTTCAGAATGACAGTTTCTGTGGTGCAGATGGTGAACAAGCATATTATACATGAAATAATAGCATTCTGGTATAAAAAGAGTTTGAAGCATTCACCCTGTATGCAGTCATATCAAACTGAGGTAAAATGACTTAACACAGTCATTCATCTTAAGCAGGCTTACAGGCTTACAGCACATCATACGCGTAAAGATTATGTATAAACTAATTACATCCCTCAGAAGGTCTGTAATGATTGCCTAAGGATGAGAATAAACATGATCATAACTACTGAATGACCACAGAACACATGTGCATGGAAGAAAATGGCCATAGTCATGTGGTGATTGTGCCATTTAAATTAACTGGATCAAATGCCTGTCATTAAGCCAGTCTCTGAATCAAATGTCAATAAATATGCATGTGTGCTCAAAGAGTAGGAACTAATGGATAACCAGTCAGGCCAAAAAACTCCACCACTGACATGAACTTGATAGTCCACTGAAAATCTTTCCACCGATACCAGTGGCTGAAGAAACTTACAAAATGTGAGTTTCAGGATTTTTACAGAGCTCAACCACTAACCCTAGTAAAATATGTTACAGTTAGCCTAACATATTTATTTATATATGGATGGATGGATGAATGTTTGTTACTAGAAGAGTGAGCTGGTCACGTCATCCTCTTCAGTCATGACCCAGGCTGTAAGGCAGAGGATATACGAATATGTTACATACATTTAAAGAAATATTATCATTGTTAGGTATTTGGCAGCTTACAAACACTGTGTGAATGTATTTACCAGACACAACAGGAATAACACCTACAGATACTAGTTTAAGAAACATGAATATTCAAGTAAGACTACGTAACACTGTTTGCTGTCTTTCAAAATATTGCTAACATAGCTATCAAATGAACTTATTTATAAAATGCTCATTTTGTATGAGACAGTAAAACAATGAAGCAGAGATATGTGGAAACGTAGAGAAGAAGTGATATGCTAAATGTTTGGTGTAAGGAAGTGAGAGCTCAATATAAGGAAGTGAGATCTCGATCAGTCACATAGGGATGGAATTCCAGCACTGCCAACCAATATAGCAATGGATATGTGAGGGAGAGGGGCTGTAGTCCTTGGATCTACTTTACTGCCCACAAATAGTTCTGATGGCTACCAGATGGATGGTCTCTCAAGCCACTCCACTGACACCCACTAAGTTGAAGTAGAACAGGTGCGCACAGATCTGTTTCACTAAACAATTCTCCAACTACATGCTGACCTCCACATGATAAAGGAAATATGCACTGTTCACTTGGTTACAGATTTCAGACTTCCATATCCAGTCAAGGACTGCACAGTGGCTTAATATCATACTGAACCTATGGCCTAGCACCCGAGGCTCCTTTCTCACTATATCAGTGTTTCCAATGCCCTTTTTCCATGGTAAATGTCTTTTAAACAAGGTATTACTTTCATAGACACATACATGCAAACACACACACAGGTCAATACCTTAGACTTGGATAAGGACCTACCAGCAACCATGTCTTCCTTAACTACTAGCCAAATGACAACAATAACCACACAGGGAACTAAGCAGAGAAGTTTGGATAACTAAAGGTAGATAGCAGCAGCTTGACAGCCTGCAATGCTAAATAATATCCTCGCTTCTGATTAGCTAATTAGTTAGTTAGTTAGTTAGTTAGTTAGTTAGTTAGTTAGTTAGTTAGTTAGTTAGTTAGTTAGTTAGTTGATTATACATTTATGTATATGTGTTTTATTACTGGGGCGGTCTGGCTAGAAGCCAGGGAGAATAGCTCAACAAAATTATCCAGTCTAACAATAAAAAGAAAAAACATATAAACAATACAGAAAAATATAATATAACAAAATAAATGATTTAGCATGATTGTTTTCAGGAGAAGTGGGAAGGAATGGTTACAAAGCAGTGAAAGATACTTCATGTGTAAGGAATAGGAGGGATATGGGGGTTATTAATGAGAGTGGCGATGACTGTAATTAAGAATAACAACACGATAAAATATAGAGTAAAATCAAAAACAATAAGCTATAAATCAAGGAATATGAGTGGATTTTAAGAATGAAAGCTGATACTTTACCAGGTAGTAATAAGACTGTGTCACTGAAACCCGTATTAAAGCACAAACAGATGTGCTTGCAATAGCTATGTTTTACTTTAAGGTTCTAATTGGTTGCTAATTGATGAATCTTTGGGCTGTGTGTGATTAGTATTTAAGTGAACTGTTTTTTCTTCTTTTATACACTGTTGAAGTTTTTTTTTTTACCTGAAAGCTTTGTCCTAAAATAAACAGTTTGTTTTTATCAGCATTATCCAGTTTTCTTTTGCTTCTGCTATAATTAAGAAAAGACAGGAGAGCAAGGAGGCATTTTTAAAGGGATGTTGGAGCAGTCTGCAGAAAGGGCTTTAATGTCACTGGAAAAGTAACGATCTACAGTGGGAAGAGAGAATAAGAGTGGAGGCTTCTAGGATGATAATGGGTAGACACCATGAAAGGATGTAAAAGAGTGCAGTTAAAGGAAACAAAATTTCCCTATAATATATGAATAGTTGTAGAAGAAATGTAAGAGACATTATAGTGACTTTTGCCAGGTAAGCTGGAACACCAGCGTAAAAATAAGTACCACATAAATACATACCAGCCAGGATATCTTTTATGTGAATAAATGAGAAAACTTTACTAAGAAAATAAAGATGCTTGACAATGTTGATATAAGTTAAATTTGTGAAGGCATACATGTTTGCACAAAGAAAAGACAAATAATGATATAAGTCGAATATCTGAAAGGGAAGCCGTCAGTATAATACTAGGTGAATGATTAAGTACAGAGCAGCATTATCTCCAAGTTATCCAGATAATATCTAGTTAAATGAAAGCTTTAAAAGACTGGCTTTGCCTAAAAGTCATTATGGGGTAGACAAGGATTTTGCCAATATAAGAAAACCTTGGGATGAGAGGCAGAGGCCATCACAGTCAATTCAGTTTGGAGTGTCTGCCAAATTCTACTGTATCATTTTTGCAAATGTCTCATTTGAAACCATATCACTGTCTATTGTTCTCTGTCATTGAATATGTATTAAAAAAGTTAATTTGCTGCATTCCCTTGCTGGTCATATAGATTCATATTTCAATATGAATACCACTGTCTAACTTAAAGATGAAACTACTTTCCTGAAGTTCTGTTCGTTAGCTGAAATTTGGAATCATGGTCTGTCTGACAGTTCCAGCTGTTGTTCAGATGTATAGTAAAGAAGACTGCATGCTAACATATCATAAATAAAAGTAGAAGGGAATATGGAATGCAAATGGTGTAGATAAGTGAATGGAGTAGATTGCCATGGAAAGTACTGCAAAAGGTCAAGATAGTGCTTCATCAAGCAGCAGTCTTTAAGTGTTATTTGGAATTAGAAAGACTGAAAACCTGAACATCTGACAAGTTAGCTCAATGATTGTTACATCATTCAGAGAAGAGTCAAACTCAGTAAAAAGCAAATGTAGTAGTAAAATTACATTTACTGGAATTATAATAAGGATCATGGCAATAAATGGAAAAGGAGCAAGAAGGGAATAAATCTTCTGAAAGGTGACTGATGCATTTTCTCTAATCTACATTAAAAGGAGAGGAGCAACAGGGATGGTCACAGTAGCTTACAGACTACTGTTTAATGCATGGGGAGATTTGTATCCCCGCAGGGTTATGGCCTCAGAAGGATCGCCGGGTTAGAAGACTAACTATTCATGAAAATTTTATAGGGTGATCTGAAAAAAGGAATTTTGAAGTGTGATGCAGAACTCAACTAAAAATATGAACAAAAATTAGGGAAATGGAAAACAAACTCCTTGTTTACAAAGAAAATCACATCAGCAGTTAGGTACGAAAATGCGAAAAAGCAAGAATGCAGCAGAAACAAAAATAATGAAGGGAAAAACATATGATCTGTCAATGGAGGTGGCTCCTAGATGGAGAAGGATAATAACATTGTAACAGAAAATAAACTGGTGCAATATTTGGCTATGACTAGAATATTTTCATGTATGTTTGCAAATGCATGAGGTATAAACCCAATATTTCCTTAAAGAATTGTAATGTGGTTATATGTGCGACTATGATCAATGATTACTTTGCTTGAGTTTTTACAATGTCTCAACAACTAAAAGGCATCCCTGCTGGAATAAGGCATGGGATGGTGAAATAATGGAACTGAAATGATTAGGAAAATAAAGCAAGCAGACACAAGGGGATCAACAGCATTCTTAAGTGGCAAACTAACTATTGCAAATTTGTATTAGTATTGGAAGCAGCTATGAGTCAATTAACCATGTTTTAGTAAGAGTGCGATTGCTCATTTCGTTTTATTTTCCTTCTCTGCTTTCCATTTTCATTTTCATATAACACTGGGTTACTCAACCAGAGAGAGAGAGCGAGAGAAAAAGAGAGCAAACAGAAATGGCAATCCCAAATATTAATTTGATGCAGATTTTATTCGGTGCAAGATGTGTGACTTGGGAACAGAGGAACATTCTGAGCAATGCCTAAAGCCTAGGTTGGGAATGAGCCAGGAATGGGAAGTTAACACATCCCAGATAACTGAGATGTGATCTATGTAGTAGAAGGAATGGGACATAGCATCATCTGGGTGGTAAGAGTACAAAATGCATAGGATTAGGAAAGGCAGGAGATACGGAGGGAAAGAAACAAGAAGAGGCAGCAACAGCAATGCAGAAGATAATCATGTTTTCTTTCTGGACATAGAGAGATAGAGAGAAATGACTGGGGAAGGGAAAGAATCGGTGCAGGCATTGATTGCAAATGTATCTGTGGACACATGGCATTAGGTAGGACATGTGGGTATTGGAAGTAGGACAGAGGATATCTGAAGAGGATGTGGAGTAGCTAGAAATAATGAACAACTTGTATCTATATTCAGAAAGGATCATGGAGGTTAGATTTCCAGGGCTAACGTTTGTGTGGCAAATGTGTTTTAATCAACAAATCACTCCAACAATCACTATTTGTCAAAATCTGAAAATAAACTTTATTCCAATGGCACAGAATATAGCAAGTGCTTTCCCAGGGTGCAAAACATGAAAACTCCAGCATCTCTCCAATGAAAAGCCAACCCTCACTCACCCTAAAATGTTATATACCAACTCTATGGTTGGACAGCATAGGGAAGAGATAAACTCTTCAAAACAATGTGCATCAGTTTTGGATAACCACTTGTTTAATCCAACATGATCAAGTAGGTGATTATTGTCATACTGAGGAATAAGGAAACAGAGCAGCCAGTTTCCAAGATCAGTAGATAGGTGGGGACAATGTAGAGATGACAGATCTGTGAGTAATCTGTAAGAGATACAGTGAGATCTTGAGGACACATGCACAGAGAATATATAAGAGTAGATGAGTTACTACCCATGATGATTATAGAGCTGTCTGGAATGCTACAGAATCTATTACACAAAGGTTTGGTTCTAGTCAGCTGGATAAGTAATGATGCACTTCTGCAAGAATGGGATTTAGGTGAAAATCCAGGAAACACACGAGACAACATGACTTTGCTGCAGGACTGTTTGTAAGCTTCTGAGCCCCCCAAGACTTTCTGTGCTGGAGGGAAGCCTTCTAGCTTATCAGTGGGAATGGTAAGCACTAGGTAGCCTATCTACCACAAGAGTGGTTTCTGGCCCAGAAATTGTAGTTTATTCGATGTCTGGGCAGTTTTTCCATCTCTTTCAACTTCCTGGTTTAAAAGCATGAGTTTGTGCTTGTTTCCCACCTTTCCCGTAATGAGTCTAGTCCAGATACAGATTTGCTGTATCCAGGACTGTTTGTAAGCTTCTGAGCCCCCCAAGCCTTTCTGTGTTGGAGGGAAGCCTTCTAGCTTATCAGTGGGAGTGGTAAGCACTAGGTAGCCTATCTACCACAAGATCCAGGTACAGATTCTTAGTTTTAGCACTTGAATTTGCTTATTCGTGCTCAGCACTTGTTCAGAACTTGTTAGCTCTAAATAAGCTACAAATTACTACAGCACTCAACCTTCCTCTTTACCTAGAGGAAAACAGTTTTTGTACTTACTTTCCTAACTTGCTTAGAGAAAAACAGCTCTTATACTCACTTTCCTCACTTGTCTAGAGGAAAGTAGTTTTTTATTCAGGCATGTACTAGGGCCATCTCCCAGTGTTCTCTACTGCCTATCTGATAAAACTGGGCAACTTGGAGCAATATAGCAATTGCCTCATGTACACAAACAACCCTCTCCTCCTACCACCCAACACCACAACTTGTGAGAGATGCAATTATATAGCCAAACTGGAGGTAAAGCTCTCTCCAACCAAGACTGAACTTGACAGTCAAGAGGAGAAGGTAAAAACTTGCGCCACACCACACTCATCACATAGTCCCACTAAACCTACACCACCAAAATCCACACTTAGAAACACAAAAACATTCACAGAGGCTCTTAATAATAATCTGCTCAAACAACAAGGACCTCCAAAGCAGAAGCGCAAGCAACCTCCACCCCCCAACACAACCCAAATGACACATAGCCCACAGACTCAGTGTGCCAATGAACCACAGCCCATAAGGCAAAACAACGTACCCAACACACTAGTCATAGGTGACTCTATAGTCAGGCACACTGATGTCCCACTCACCAGGCTAAACAAGGAGAAAGTTACTGTCAGCTGTCTGTCAGGTGCCAAGATCCACCACATAACCCATGCACTCAGGTCACTCCACAACAAGTACAAATATGACTCTGTCAGTGTCCATGATGGTGTGAACGACCTGAGACGTACCTCCCTGGACTACATGAAAAGCGACATGGAGGAGCTCTCCGATGTTGTAGCCCAGGAAGGTATGACTCTAGCCCTAAGTAGCATCCTGCCATCGCCCAGAATGATACCGCAGCACAAGGCCAAAATGATTGACTTCAACAATTGGCTAAGCTTCTGGTGTCATTCTAAGAAAATCCAGTGTCTGCCTGGGATGACATGTTCGACAGACTACGATGCTTTGCCATAGATGGCCTGGACCTGTCGCCCCTGGGATTCCAGATACTGGCTAAGGATCTTGCCGCCCCTATAGTGCCTTTTTAGGCAAGGTTCAAATGACAAATTCACCACTGTAACAGAAATAGGCAAGCAAAAACTAAGGGTAATGCTATTCAATGCTAAAAGTCTAAATCTCAAAATGCACTCACTCGAGGCACTCCTTAAAATGGAGAACATCGATATCTGTGTAGTGACTGAGACCTGGTTCAAGGCTCTAGAGTGCACCCCTGCATTACCAGGCTATAACTCATGCCACACTTTTTGCCCATCTAACCTGGACCAGAACACCAAAGGCGGAGGTGTGTCCATATTCATTAAGGATATCCACACCTCCAGGCTAGTTGTGCAGCATAATTCATCCGGGGTAATCCAAGTGCAACTAACTCTGGGCAAAACTGCAATCCAAATTGTAGCTTGATACAGATCCCCCACCATGCCCCAGGATTCCCACTCCTCTTTTCTTGATATACTAGAAAATATTAGGGTTCAACCAAACACCCTAATAATGGGTGACAATTTCATCTACCCCACCATTAACTGGGAAAACTACTCATGTACCACTCCTTTGCTCAACACTTTCTGGAATTTATAAATTCCAATGCCCTGTATCAACTTATCCACACCTCCACCAGGGGCAACAATATCCTAGACCTAGTCCTTACCAACATGAGTGACTGGTGTTCCACACCTGAAGTCAACTCCTCGTTGGACAGATCCGACCATAAGCTAATCACACTAGATATCTGCATCCCGGCCCCACCCAACATTAAGGAAACCATGGTAAAACATTTCTCCAAAGCCAACTTCATGCTTCTTAAGACAGAAGTGGCAAACTTCATGACATCCATGCAGATGGACAATACAGTTACAACTACTGAATCCTACACAAATGCACTCTATAAGCACTTACACGAGTGCATGTATCATACTATCCCAAACAGAACAAAGAGGCTATCCTCCAAAAAAAGAAAGCCAATCTGGTGGTCCCCTGCCATAAGCAAACTCTACAACAGAAGGAAGGAACTGTTGCAAAAGAGAGCAAAATCCCATGAGTGGACGAGCTCCATGGTCAGCCTCAGTAAGAATTTGAGATCTCTTATAAGATCCTCCTAAGCTAGCTATGAAAACAAAATCACCAGTGATTCTAAGGGCAATGACAAAGCATTCTATAGCTATGTCAAGAATCTCAATGGCAACACCCAGATCTGCTCTGAGTTACAGCACAACTGCACAAAAATTACAGAACCAACTGATATTGCCAACATCCTGGCAGTATGAATCAATAATCTGGGTATCAGTTTCTTTAGGATAAGAAACTCTAGAGCCTTATTTCTTCTTCTAGATCTTTATGGCACAAACATTGACAGAGCGATCTCCATCCCCCATTCTGGAATTATAGCTAAACTCACTAAACTAGGTATAAATCTCTACATCACAAGATGGGTTGCCAACTGGCTCACTGACAGAACCCACACTGCAAAAGTTGCAGATTCCAAATCTGACTTCAAACCAGTGACAAGTGGAGTACCACAGGGTTCAGTCCTGGGACCTCTCCTGTTTGTATCTACTTCTCTGAAGTACAGGCTAACACAGAAGACCTCTGGCTAATGAAGATTGCAGATGACTGCAAACTAGGAGTCATAGTCGAGTCCCCAAATGATGTGGATATCCTACAGAAGGGCCTCACTAAGACGGATCGCTGGTGTCAGAGGCATGGACTCAAGCTCAATGCCAAAAAGTGCATTGTCATCCCCTTTGGTAAAAAATCTGTACCCATGAACTACCACATAAGCGGCAGTCTACTTAATGCCGAATGTGTGACAAGAGACCTTGGGACCCAGGTGGACAGTAGTCTCTCCTTTGATAATCACTTCGCCATAGTAGTCAGGAAATCCTTCTATGTGGCACACCTCATCAAAAAAGGGTTCTCATCCAGGAAAAAAGAGATAATTTTTCCCTTCTACTCTGCACTTATTAGACTCATTATAGAGTACAACGCCCCTTTTGGAATGTACGTCACAAGACATTTGCAGCAGCTGGAAAGGCCACAGAAGTACCTCACAAAGAGGATTACTGGCCTCAAACAGATGCCCTACACTGACTGCCTCAAAAAACTCCAGCTCTACTCTGTAGCATATCGCCTACTCCGAGGAGATCTCTGTCTAAAATATAAAGCTATGGTAAACCAAGAGCTGTTGCACATGCTACACCTAAAGAAATCCCAATCCCTCTGAGCTACATGCTCTAGGGACCTAAACCTTGTCACCACACTAAACAGGACATGTTGGAGGGATAGATTTCTGTCCCAGGGACTTCCTATACTCTGGAACAAGCTACCCATCTATGTCAAGCAAAGTTCCTCATTAGCACTCTTCAAGAAAAATCTTGATGAGTGGATGGATAATAGGAAATACACCACTGGGATCACTTCTGTGGCTCTGCTCGACAGTGGCATAAGAAATTAACTTTCTTGGGTGGTGTAAGCCAGGGAACCTTGTTGGTTAGGCTTACTTAGGCCCTTGGGCTGATAGCCTAGTTACCTACCTATGAACCTATAATGTTCTGGAAAATGTTTCATTTTAGAGGCTAGTACAACTAGTACATGAACATGACCTGCTGAATGTGCATTACCATGGACTTAAAATGGAAGGTTTTATAAAAAGTAAAGTATTTCAATGTCATGACTTGATTACAATGGAGGTAAATGAGGTAAGTTCATTACATCTTTTACACTTAACTTTAGCAAGGTATCCTACATGATGCCGTACAACAAAACTGAAAACTAGGGTATGGCCCAAGATGGCAGTATGGGATTGACTGCTAACAATGGAGAAAATGAATGGAAGTGATAAGTGGCCTGCTTCTGTGGGCAGCAAGATTACTTCTTTAATCAGTTCAAGATCTAGAACTGTTTAACACGTCTATGTCTGTCATGATGCTAGAGTTGGCAAACAAATGAGATCTATTTCTTCATGTCATTCAGATAAGAGTTGCGATATCTAACTGGAAGGGACATTTAGCCATGCCCTAAAGGAATAATTGAATCTGACAGGCAGATGACAATGGGTATTCAGTGAAATAAGTACATGGCAATGACTTTGAGAATGTATCAGTCTGGAGTAGATTATTACATGGTAGTGCTAGCAGTGGAATGCACAGAAGAGTGTCTTCTTTATGTATCATGTGTCAAGAATTGTCATTGATGAGTCCTGTTCTGGTGTTAACTCAACCAGTAAAACTAATAGAAAGCAGAAGTCAGAGGCAAAAAGCTAACCCAGACAGAACTAAAAGACCACACAGCCCAAGATTGACTCCTGGGCTATATTTGGCCAACCTTGCCCCAGACAATTGTAAGAGAATCAAACCTTATTTAGACTTCTCTTGGGCGTGTGCTACTGCATCATTCCTCATTGTTGCACCTACCATAAAGAAAGAAGAAGATAAAGGATCTGTTCAGAAATGAAGACTAACTTTTCCAGAAATGCAATAGCAATGGCAAAGAAGACAAAGTGAACCATCTGAAGCCAAGTACTGAGACCCCTAAAAGAAACAGCGACATCAGGAAAGTAAATTGTACAAAAGGAGAACTTCTATGCCACTGGTTAGCAGGTCAGAAAGAGAGAGAGATAAGTTGCTGATAAGGAGTTTGCGAACACTTAAGTAAGGATCCCCAGCAGGAAAAACTGCCAACCCTCACTGGGATTATCTGCATGAGTGGCCAGAGCTAAGTGTAAATCCAGACATCTAAGAATAAATACAAAAATACAAACTGCAGAAAAAGAGAAATAATGTATGCTATGCTGGTCACTGCAAAACACACTGCCATTTAATTAAATACATATAAGTAGTTTCATCTTTAATTTTGTAAAGAGTTATTTGTATTTTCAGTGTATCCACAGTGCAGCAAGAGATTTCAAAAATGTCTTAGACATTTCCAGAGTCTAACTATAAAAGTACAGAGTACCAGTCACTCTTCCTGGAAAAATTTCCCCTTGGCCAAAATGATAGGCATTCTAATAATTTCCATCTCCTCCTACAAGACCCATATAGAAGTCAGGAAGACCAGGAAGAAAGGGGACCTTGACAAGGAAACTAATGGAGCTTGAAGTAACCCCATTACAAATGGAGACATCACTGTCCAAGTCTAGAAGAGTTTAGAAAATCAACAAAGGAGAGGTAAGTTAAATCAGCCATTGGCCATTAAGAGGGACAGAGTGCAAGAACTATGTCCTTATACAATGGACGGTGCATAGCCTAGAGTAGGGCAACTATATAGGAGACACACAGTGATCCTTAGCTCTTACTTTCACCATATTTTCCCTGCTGGAGGAGAGCAGGGCCACAATTTGCCCACATATGCAACAGCGCATGCTTCTGGTGAGCTCCATCTCCAGGATCCACTACTGATCTATTCAGATGGCTGCACCTCCAACAAATAAAGCCAGAACAGTCAATACAAAGAGATATCTCAGTAGCTCAACAACTGGAATGAATCACATGTGGGATCTCTGCCCAGATGCATTCTCTTTGAATGGAGATGGTATCTGCATTGAGCAAGCAAATATTCAAACCAACTGGAGACTCATTAAACAGGCAACTTGCAGGGTCAAGAAAAAGGAATCAGTATGAATCAATAATCTGGGTATCAGTTTCTTTAGGATAAGAAACTCTAGAGCCTTAATTATTCTTCTAGATCTTTATGGCACAAACAATGACAGAGCGATCGCCAGCCAAGCCTAAGGCATCCAGACAACTCTGCAAGCAAGATGATTAAGTATCTAGAGAGATGAAGAACAACACAGCCTTAATAGACTAAAGTTAAGGAACATCATCTCCACCTGCAAGTCAGCAAGGATGAGCAATTCTGATCCTCTCAGAGGATGATGCAACTGGCATGGGTAGCAAAATCATTGCCCAGAAGATTGAAACCAAAAGGAGTCCACAGTATGAGCTTGTACTGAGAAGGATAAGGTATACTCAACAGAATCATCAGAACACTAACAACCTTAGATAGTGCAATCTGATGGCCTGAGCCTCAAAGGAGAAAGAGAATGGATTGCTTCCTGTCCAGCTTACATCTAAAAAAGACCAAGTCTGTTAGTGTAAGGTCACTGAGGGCTGAAAAAAGTTACCTACAGTAGTAAGCTCTCCTCCAGAGACACATATGGAACCCTATTAAAGACCCTCCCATACCAAGTAATGTGATCCAGTCTTCCAGAAGTAATCACCTATTCCTTTTTTGAAAAAGATGCAGAATACACCCCCATTGTACCAAAGAATACTATGCACCTGGTTCAATCTAGTCCCAAGTTAGAAAGGAAAGAAGTAGAGGAAGATGAATTCTACCCCCACAATCATGAGGAAGAACCCCCCCCCCCATCACCTTTAATGTGCTATTGTCTGGATGCACCCTCAGCTCAATTATGGAAGACTCATGGATAGATGGAAAGGGCAAGACCACCATAAGATAGGTGCATGGAGTTTAAAATAAAAATTATTTTCACAGATTCTCATAGAAAATTCAGATTGAACAGGCAGTTGCTTTTGTTGCATTGCTCACTTCATCTTGGAGCAAGACTGTAAAATTTGCATGCAAAAAAGACATTTGTAGTCTGAGGTCAATGCACCTTGGAAAAGAGCAAAATGGTCTTAAATTGCCTGTCAGTGATTGCTGTTTCTGCAAGATGTGGTGAACGCAGGGTGAGAACAACACAAAGAGATGGTGTACAAGGAAATCTCCATGTTGTGGTACAGGAAAGTACCTTCTGCAATAACACTTGTTACACTTTTTTGTGTAGCATTTGATCATAACACAACAACCATGGATGACATGAGTGAGTAGACTGGGTGTGATATTAAAAGAGCTTAAAAATCTTTTAGAAAGTCCTGTAAGCTCTGAGGTTGGAGTTACAACAGGTCTCCTGTTACTGTGTATGGGAAATCCATTGAGCATCATTTTCTACTGTAAGAGGATGAACTTCATCTATAGGGGCTGCAATAATAATCCTTGCCTCTAAATGATTAATGACACCTATTTTAGCCAATTTATGGTATGTGAGCTACCTTTAGAAGGCTACAGCTTATCAAAAACGTATTTGCCTATGCCTAACAAATATGCTTTTCTACTTTTGTATATAGTTATTTAACATTTGTTGACAGGAAAAATCTGACTAGGACAGGGCCCTATTTTCAGCAGAGGCCCAGGGAGAAATGCTCCAGATGCATGTTTTTAGAATGTGGGAGGAAACTGGAGTACCTGGAGAAAACCCATGTGAATGCAGGGAGAACATGTAAACTCTGCACAGAAGGCACCCCAGCCAAGAATAGAACCAAATAACTTCTTGCTGTGAGGCAACAATGTTAACCGCTGCACCACTGCATTGCCAGCTAGATCAATAATTAGATAAATAGATAGACAACTATCTAGATAGATAGATAGATAGATAGATAGATAGATAGGCAGACAGACAGACAGACAGATAGATAGATAGATAGATAGATAGATAGATAGATAGATAGATAGATATACAGACAGACAGATAGATAGATAGATAGATAGATAGATAGATAGATAGATAGATAGACAGATAGATAGATAGATAGATAGATAGATAGATAGATAGATAGATAGATAGATAGATAGATAGATAGATAGATAGATAGATAGATAGATAGATAGATAGATAGATAGATAGATAGATAGATAGATAGATAGATAGATAGATAGATAGATAGATAGAGATAGGTATGTAGAAATATATTTGATAACCATTTGAAATGTTGGGAGTGGCTAGATCGAGTTGCAAAATATGGAGACTGAATAACTGAAAGAGTGGACTTACATATATTAAGTCCAATATGACATTTTTCAGAATATTCCTTTCCCCCCAACATATGGCAATCTCAGAGTTGGTATATATAAGTTTAGGGGGTATGGGGGTGCACCTCCCTGAAAAAGAAGTTTTATGGGGAAGAACAATTTTCAACATTCACTCTTCTCTGGGGTTTTGGTCTTTTTTTTTAGGCTTTTCAGCACTTGACATTTTGATTGCCGACATTTCAATAGGGAGCCATATATTCCCCAGTACTCATTACCTTCACACAGTTTCTAATGCATACAATTCTTCCAAGGTAGTATGAGTAATGTCAGGACTATAGTTCTAGTAATCCTTTTCATACTTCTTGTTTTAACTGGTGAGACAGTACCATTCAAGCAGCACAGGAACACTACTTATATTTGAAAACCCACAGACCATAAAGGTAAAGTATCAGATCTTACTATAGCAGTGAAAAACCTCCCAAGTATATCTATTTTAGAGGCTTGCTCTTATTTCCAGGCTTGCACTACCCTTTCACATGGTATACCTATTTTGGAGGTGCATTCCTGTTTTCTGGCTTGAGTTCTTCCTTTACAATATTTTCTAAAATTCCCCCATTGCACATAATTTTGATGAAGCTTATTAAAGAGGAAAACAGACCATGTAACCAAATTACTGGTGGTACTAATAATTTTAATGAAAGTGGAGCCATATGTTACATTTTCCTTTTTCAGAAGCAAAAATAAATGACTTTATGATGCAGATTTTTGTAATATAATTCATTAAAATGTACAGATTGTATGCTGTTTCTAATAATAAGCTTATATTTTTTTCATCATTTTGTCACTCATTACTTTTAAACTTGTGTTTCTCTAAGTTGTGTCCTACAACCCTTCTCAAAGTTGGAAGTGTTATGTACTGTTTTGGCATTCAAATATTTTTTTGGTAATTGGGCATTAAAATTTTTAGCTGGATGTACTCACTTTTCGAGATCCTACATATCTATTTTCAATGTCTGCATTTTATAGGGTACGGTTATGAGAAACATGACCCCCACCCTCAGTCTTTTCCCATCAACATGATTAGAAACATGGACCTAAGCACCTTCTGAAAGCAAAGGAACTATGAATTATTTCTTTTCAGGCCTGAACCCACAGAGGGGGTTGATTTAAACAGCTTCAGTTTGCAATAATAGATTAGAAAACAGCTTTGGTTTGCAATATCATTAAATTAACCAATCTACTGCATTATTAATGAAACTACCACAGCAATATCTAAATGAGTAACACTTTAACACAGGATGACTTCCAGTGATGGTGGAAATCCAGTCCTGTCTATAAAAGATTAACCATAAGGCGAAATCCTTCCAGTTCTGTATTCTTTCAGCCCCTAGTATAACAGCTGACCTGGTATCTCACGGAATGAGTCAAAAATATAGTACACATTCCATCTACCTTCTTAAGCTACATCTTCCAGTTATATGCAAAGAAATGCTGTAATTTCTCAGCGTTATGCATTTGGTTAATTTTCATCACCTACTGTTTTCACCATCTGAATTCCTTCTTGATATTCTTCTCTTTTTCTTAAAAAGAAATAAATATTTATAGAGAGAGTGAGAGAAAACACTCCACCTGACTTACAAGTTCTCCTGTTAGGCATTGCTTTACATACTCTGGTAATTCTGTAATTCTAACCAATAAATGTTAAAAAAGAGAGCGGTACTGCCTCCTTTTTAAAAATCTGCCATACTTTTTATTTCATTTTCTGGTTCTGAAAATTAGCAATCAAGCTAGGATAGTGCAAGCAATAATCTTTCAAAGCTCAGCCATGACTGGTGATTAATTCTATATTGGTTATGGGAAGTTCGTAAACTTCTTTTTCAAATGATTAAATATTAACAGCATCACATCTTCATTTAATTATTATAAATAGTTTTCTCCTCAGAAGCATACTCTCATTTCTTAAATGTTGTCTATTACAGTCAACATTTTTTGCTTTATTCCCCTCACATAGTCTCTGTAAGGCACTAGCAGCATATTCTGTTCACAATACTCTAATTTCAGATATATATCTTTAGACAGCCTCATTAACACACCAAATGTTACACATTTCAGGATAATTAGGGGCAGATGACACTGACTACTTTTATGTTATTTGTTTGACTCTTAGATATGCATGTAGTCACCCTTTCAAGTAGATAAATGTCATTTTACATTGAATGTATCTGCTGTTTGCAGTAATACTTGTGCCATCTTATTATATAGCAAAAATATATGCCCAAGTATTCTGTAACTGCTATTTTTGGTGCTGTCCTGCAAGAGCCATGACATAATTTCATGCAATCTCCTTTAAACAAGCTAGGCAGTATATGAATGAGAATGATAGAATACTTTCTCAGGTTAAACAGTGCTCACAATTTGCTTGCAGTGATGACACCAGAGTATATTATACAATAAATTAGCATATTTAAATTATGAAATTAATTCAAATATAAAAAGTAAGGTTTGAGACTAATGATGCGTCTTTTTCAGAACATAATACAGAGGACTGATGTAATAATACTTCTTAATACATATGTCACTCAAGTTTCTGAGTTTGATGCACTTGGAAATAACTGATTGAGAGTTACTTTTCTAACCTATTATTGTATATTACAGCTGTTTAAATGCACCTATCTCTGTAGGTTCTGGCCTGAACAGAAATATTTCATAGAAACCTTTCCTTAGGAAAAAGGAATGACTAAGCCAGCTGCTGGTAAGTTATTTTAGAAATACTACTGCTTTTGTTTTACTGCCTTTAGTAGGATGGATCATGTACCCAAAACCTTGAATTATTTGCTAATATTTTTTTGTTCTAATAAATAATTCACTGATTTTATCTCTTTGTGTTTCATTATTTTGGAGTCTTTTAATCACAGCTCATTTTATGGCTGACTTAGATTAATTTCTGTTTCTTCTCTAACTAGTATCCCCAGCATCCGGTTACCACTACTTGTTCATAATTCTTTTTTTTCAATAATCATTTTTTATTATTTTTCACAACCATATTACAAATTCACACATTATATACAATATATACACAATGCTTCCATTGGTTAATTTCACATATATATATCAACCTCATGTATTGATCAAAGGTACAGCACTAACAATCAAAAGGAAAATAATAAAAAAAAAAAAAAATCCAACATTAACAAATCCAAGCCAACAATCTCTTTTCCTGTACATTTTCTGTCTAATCTAAGATTGATTTAGACTATGTTCTGGTTCCCGAGAAAAAGTGGATAGTAACCTCTTAAGCCAAAATAATATTAAAAATTTGCTCCCAGATTTTTATGTTGTTGATATTTTTCTTGTGATCACTAATTAACAGTTTATGCGCTAAAATGTGTTTTATTGCCAACAATCTGAAATTTTCCCATGATGTCTGGGCTGGGTTCAACCAATTTGTGGCTATATATAATTTCATTAATAGGCAAATATTCATAATTACAATCGTTTTTGATTTATTTAGATTCTCCGGGGGAATATGAAGAATCATAGACTCCCAAGAGAGTGTTGAATTTTGGTAACCCATTTTTTGTAACTGCAATTTTAATGAATTCCACTATTTATAAATGCACTTACAACTCCAGAACATGTGAAGCAAATCTGCTGTCTGATCAAAGCAATGCGGGCATATGGGTGAATTCTTCGCATCAAATTTGTGCAAAGTGAGACGAGTATAGTATGCATTGTTAAATATCATCAGCTGCGTAAATACCAATTTCTGAAGGGATACGGACTTTAATGTTAATTTAAATGCCTCCAATATCTTCTTGTCGTCTGGGAATATCAATTTCTCTCTCCAGTAACTCGATAAAAGAATATAATTATTATACTTCCTCTCTTTTATCAATTTATATGCTGCGGTTATATATTTTCTATCCTGCAACAGCGCTTCCCATAGATTACGAAAAATTATTAAATCTTCCCCTTTCATTTCAAAGTTGTTAAAATAGTTTATAACCAAGTCTTTTAGCTGTCTTACTATAATTACATAGGAAATAGGGAGTTCTATTTCTTTTAAAATATCCTGTACTGGTACTCCTAGAAAAGGATATAAATCGAGTACAGTTAACTCCATGATTAAAGAGAATTTCTTTAGCTCAATCAATTGACCACCAATTGTTAAATTTGGGTTCCTATGAAACGGTTGGAAAACCATCATATATTTTAGTAAATTTAAGGAAGCGAAAAGAGTTTGAATTGCCGTTACATAACTTTTGATGTGCTCCATTAGCTTATATTTACTCATTGTCCAATTATTTAAAAAGGGTAATGCTTTAGCGTTGACTCCCACTTCATTTATATGCTTGTACGTTAAGAGCACCCATTTGGGTGTCCATTTTCTATTATCACTATCGAAGTAAGACGTCTTTAAAATCCTATTGGCCTGAATCACTAAATAGTACATTTCGAAATCCGGTAATTCCAGCCCCCCCTTATTTTTTGGAGCCATCAATTTTTCATATGAAATTCTCGTCTTCCTAGGTTCCCAAAGAAATCTTCCCAATCTTATATGAAGCTGTTTGAAGAATGTTTTGGTAATTCTGAGTTGTGCAGCTCTAAAAATATATAACATTCTAGGAAGAACATTCATTCTTATGATAGCTGCTCTTGCCATCCTCGGTAACTTCAATCTACTCCATCTTTCAAGATCCAATGTTATTTGATCTGTAGTTGACTTTACATTGTTAATAAAAAAATCTCTATTGTCAGTTGAGAAGACAATTCCCAGATATTTTATCTTTTCTTCCGTCAATACTTGTCCTATTAATGGTAGCATTGAAAAAGGTGTGGGTGTCTTTAATGGGAATATTTTAGATTTTTTAAAATTTAGCTTATAATTGGAAATTCTCTCAAAGATTTCTATTGCAGCTAATATTTTTTCAGTATCGGAAACAGGTGTGGTACAATATATGTTTAAATCATCTGCATAGGCAGCCATCCTAACCTTTATTCCATACAGTACAGGAGAATTATAAAAAACATTTTGCTTAAGGTGTAAAAATAAAGGCTCCAAGTAAAGATTAAATAAGATGGGAGATAATGGGCAGCCTTGTCGGGTACCATTTATGATTTTTATCCTATTCGAGCATTCGTGATTTATAAATAAATTTGTGTATGCATTTCTATATAGTATCCTTAACATTGAGATAAACTCCTGCGGTATATTAAAATAAGGTAATGTATCAAATAAATAATCCAAATTAACCCTATCAAATGCTTTCTGAGCATCAATAATTAGGGCATACAAATTCAGGTTTTTATATTTCGCATAAGAGATTAAGGTATGGAGCGTTAAGGTATTATCCGTGGTCTGTCTCCCATCCATAAACCCCGCCTGTTCCTCTGATATTATTGGGTTTATTACCTTTTTCAGCCTATTCGCCAGAATGGATATCATGATTATCATGTCCATATTCAAAAGTGATATAGGCCTGTAATTATCAGGATTTTTGGAATCACCTTTCTCTTTTAATATCAGAACTGTCCTTGAGGCATTAAAATGAGGATCATTAATTCTATTTAGAGTGATATAATTAAAAGTCTGTGACAATACACTGCTCAAAATCTCACTAAAAGATTTGTAGAATTCCGAGGTCAAACCATCTGGGCCTGGGGCTTTGTGAGGCTTCAGTTTCTTGATTGTTTCGGACACCTCCTCAACTGTAATCGGTTTGATTAAGTCTCTATGAAATTCCTTGTCAATATTAGGGAAAGTGATTCTCTGTAAAAATCTTTTCTGTCTTTATCTTGCAAGAGTGTCTGCTTCTCACCATAAATCTGATTAAAAATTTTTTCAAAGGTCTTCATGATATCCGCCTTGTCAGTATATGTAGTATTGTTATAGTGTATTTCAGTAATTAATCGTGTTGATTTCATCTGGTTAATAATACGAGCTAATGCTTTCGAGGGGGTTTGAATATGATTTGCATACTTAACTAAATTTCTTTGTTCATAAAGTGAAAAATTTCTATTATGAAGTAAAAATAGTTCTTTTTGACATCTTAATTGCTCAGTTTCTGTCTGTTCATTATAGTTCCTCATCAAATCTTGGTCCAGTAATTGAATTTTAGCTTCTAAATCCAATTGAGTCTTCTTTTGTAATTTTTTATAATATGTAGCTTTTTGTATAAATAGTCCTCTTAGCTGCGTTTTAGTTGTAGCCCATTCTATATCTATTGGGTGTCTATTTTGGGAAATATTATTTAATGACTGTTTAAGTATCTCCTTGACTTCCATTAATATATCTTCCTTGGTTAGTAAATATGGGTTCAAGGACCAATTATACCCTTGAAGCCTCTTAGTATCCATATTACTACTGTTTAAGGTTAAAGTTATCTTTGAATGGTCTGAGAGTTGTCTGACTTGATTAGAAACACTAGGGTCAGCTGAGATCAACACCTCTGAAATTAAGAAAAAGTCAATTCTCGACCACATTTTATGGCAGGTTGAATAATAAGTAAAATTTTCTGCTTTCCCTTGTGAGTGTATGCGTTTAAAAGGGTCATAGAGTTTGAAATCCATTTTCAATTATTTCAATGCTACCATTGCCTGTTTATTGAACGCTGAAGAAGCACCCAACTTGTCTAATTTAGGATCTTGATAAGAGTTCCAGTCACCTCCCAACACTATATAGCAATTACTGTATGACTGCAAAATGGAATAGATTGAAGCTATGAAATGATGCTGATTAACATTAGGGGCATATACACATATTAGTACTATAGGTTTATCATAACATTTGGATGTGAGAAGGACCAAACACCATCTACCCTCCTGATCCATTTTCACATCCCTAATATCTCCCTGAAAGTGATTCTTAACTAAAATTGCCACCCCTGCACTATTTGTTGTTCCTTCCGCCGTCACAATCTTCCTAACCCATTTCTTATCCTTCACTGACTCCCACTGATCATTAGTCATATGCGTTTCTTGTAATAAAATACAACATGCTGATGATTTGAGAAACAAATGAAAAAACAGCTTTCTTTTTTTCATGTACTGGAGTCCTTTGACATTCCAAGAATCTATTATCCACATTTAACGTTCATTAGAAATATAACTCGATATCTAATCTCTTTGAGCAACCTTAGAATAACATAAGTTGGCATATCATCAATTGTATAGAAGCAAAACTGCCATCCTATCCCTACCCAGTGCCTACCCACTATTCCTCTGGACCAGGATGAACATAGGTTTTTTACATTACTGGAAACCATCTGAGTAACTAATCTACTAATTCTATTATTTAACAATGAAACCCCATGCAAAAAACCTACAACAACTACTTCTACGTCTACAAAGCCTAATTCTGACATTCCCTACTAAACACTACTTATAGGTAACTACAGCTCTGTATGTATTTATGGATATACAAATAAACTAATTGTACCCTGATATTTTAATGTACTTCAATTCACTTCAGCTTTATATTCAGCAATAGCAAATAACATTCTAATTTGTTGTTCTATACAGTATTAAATATTAGTTGACATAGAAAGCAGACAGTTATTTAACATTTCCCAACATCCTGTATCTACTGAATAAAATGATCTAACTACTTTAATCTGCTTTGTTCTTCCCCTACAACTTACCTACTAACATATTAATATTGAAAACCAATGCAGTTCAAAATAAAACTATAATGGCACTTTCATTTGTAATAACCATATGTGAATAAAAGAGGAACCAAGGGGTTAAAATAAAAAAAGAGAAAAAAAAAAAGCATGAAGGGAGCACAGCAAAAGGAGAAGAAATAAGAAAAAATGCCTTAAATTACCCATAATAAAATAACTTCTTTTATGTTCTTTTATTATTATATGCACATTGTTTAAATCTGATCAACTAACCATTTTTACATCATTTATCAGTTAGAAATAATACCACCTATCTACAGGAATAAAGGAAAGGAGTAAAGAGAAGGGAGATATAGGAAAAAAAAGAGAAAACAAATATAAAAAAAAAACTACAGTATCTTATTCTGCCACTACACATAACCATCTCCTTTTTTAATACACAATGCATTTCCACAGCATTTACCTGCATCACTTTGACTTCACACATTATCTTACAGTCCTTTTCCTGCAAAATAAGTCCAAACAGGTTTCTTTTTACTTCGCCAGCAGTTCCTCTTTCTTCTCAGCTATTTAAACTGTAAAGGCAGTTCAATCAACTGGAACTACAAGATAAGAAGATAAGAAAATAAAATTCCAGGCCTGCTACAAGAAACAGAACAGACAAAGGATTTTAAAGCCTCAGATTGTCGTAAATGAAACATCCCATTCTCCCTGGTGCTGCAGAAAGCCAAAATAGACTGTTCACATTTCTGAAGATGGGAGAGCCTTAAAAATCTTCAAAAAAGTAGGTCTTGCTTCTTTCCTTGTGCTTACAGAGTATTTAATGCCATCCACAGTAAAAATTAGGTTATTAGGATATTTCTTTTGAAATCTTATATTTTTGTCAATCAGAAACTTACAATATGGAGCCAGCATTTGTCTAGATTGCCTTATTTGTGTTGGTAAATCCTGTGCTATAGAAATTTTATTATTTTGCCACATTATAGATCCACCAGATTTTTTAATAGTTAACAGTACTTTGCTCACATCTTGGTAGTTCAATGTTTTAACATAAACAGGTCTGGGTATATCTGAAGCTTGAGATTCTCTGTATGCTCTATGCGCCCTTTCTATGACCATCTGCTTAACAACCTCAGAGTCCTTGAGCAGTATTTCGAATATTTGTGTAATAGAAGTGATCAGGTCATTATATTGAATAGATTCTGGGATCCCTCTAATGATTATATTGTTACGTCTGGATCTTGCTTCCAAGTCCAGAATTTTATTTTGCAACATTTGAATGTCAGTTCCATGTGTCTCTGTTCTTTTAGTGAGCATTAATATATTGTCTTCATTGGTAGCAATTCTAGTTTCTGCTTTCTCCATTCTTTCGAGAATCCGATTACATGTGTCACTAAATGAAAGTGTTTGAGATGTTAGCTCTTTTAAGGCATCCTGTATAGGTAGCAATGCTGATTTGATTTCTTCCATTGTGACCTGTTGATCAGATTTTGTTGATGGCCCTGTTTTTGCAGTCTCTTGCTGTTTGATAGTTTTCTGTCTCTTGATTAAAGATTCTTTCTCCGGTGATTGCAAAGCTGACAGCTTGGTTTTGGAAGTTGTAGTTTCCATATTTTTGTCCTCCTTTGACATTTCGAAATTCTGCACGAAGATTTATTTCCCAATGAAAAGTAACAAAAGTGAGATCAACCAGTCCTTTGTTTGGTGCTCTGTTCAGAGTCAACCTGACAATCAGATCCAATCCTGCTATTACCAAGTATTTTTTTTCGATTTTTCTTTCTCAGAACCAAAAGTGACTTCTGGTCAATTAGTAATAACTGCCAATTAGTTTGTTTACTCTAAGTATAACTCCGCAGGGTTGATTTTTTTCTCAGGTATTTGAAGAGCTGAAGTACTGCAGTGCTTATAAAACGGCAGCCATCTTTGTTTCTTACTACTTGTTCATAATTCAGTTAAGCTAAAGATCAACTGTATTAACTCAAAGGGGCTCTTTATTTTCATCTCCAGTTTCAGACCAAGATTCTTCAACAGTGGCATAGAAGATTGCAGAACATTTACAAAAACTAACCTCATGGCATTCAGATATTGTAACTGTAATACAGATTAATGTGTGGTTTATAATGCAACATATTCTTCACTGTTGGTCATATAGGTAGAAACAAAGACATTCTTAGGGTGTAATCTGTCTGGCTGCAGTAGAATATAAGGGTCAAAAGGGAGAAAAGGCTGTGAATAATATAAAGATATGAAAGGTCTGACAGTGAGACCAGTACTATTACAGGGACAGATTCCATCTTGTCCCAGAGGATACCATGTTACCCAAATCTGGGTTGAAGTGGAGCATTTAAGCAATCATACTTTTAAACTAAGATAAGAGAAGGGGGATGACACAGAAGTGGAAGAGTGGAATGCGTACCCAGGAATGACCTAAAATACAGCAGAATTAAAATGGAAGGTAAAACATAATGTGACAAGGTATTACTGCTATGTAATATAGAAAAGAAAGCAAATAGTTTTAAATAGGTGTGCTGTATAGAAGGGTGGACTTAGCTGTCATCACTGAGGGATATGCCAGTGATATGAGGTAGTATATACAGGTGCAAGGCTTAGATTGTTTAGAAATTATCATCAATTGGAAGAATCCAAGTTGAGTAGTGACCTACTTAAATGAGATCATCAAATTTGAGGTCAAGGAGGAGCAGAAGGAATGCCAGAACGCAAAGGTGTGAGGGGATGCTGAAGGTCAGAATCTGAGGAAAGAATCTAACACTTAGAGTAGAGGATTGGATGAGTGCAAATTGTTCAATGTGATTCATATTCTACAAGAAATGTCAAAACAAGAGAATGAAAGACCAAGGAGGCAATAAAGAAATGGGATAGGATGAGAAAATGTAGAGAGATGGTGCATCTGAACCTTCGCAGAAATACCTGTAGACCTTAAATTCCAGCACAGAGAAGCAGTGAGATATAGCTAAATTATAGATCACAACGTGTTCAGCAATTAGAAAGTAATACATGGAAGAGAAGTCATGTAATCATACTTTTTAAATTCCTTCTAGAGAAGATAGAATTTTAAATGTGATCATAATTAAGGTAGGTGGTATAAAAGATGTACAGAAGGAGGTGTGATGTCAATAGATTTGTATGTAAAATAGGTTAAAAATACCTACAATGATTTAGGTGCAAGATGTCAGGAGCTGTATTATGCAAAGATGCATATGAGTGTCAAAGATGAGTTACGAGTTCAGAGATAAGCAGATGGGTGAACAAACTACTAAGAATGAGATATGGATTGAGAACTTGATGTTATGGCAGTGGTTTGATTGTTATCCAAAGTGTAGGGGTGTCCAATGTGGCTACATAACAATGTAAGACTAATAATTATGGAAAAAAATGAGGGCATGTAAAAGGTGGAATAGAAGGAATGAAGACATGGAAGTGGTACAGTATATGTCAGCAAGGAAAAAAGAGTAATGATGAAGTGAAAAGTTGAGGACAAAAGTCAAAATGGACATAGCAGAAAAGATCAAAAAGGGCCATAGGGTTTTGTGTGTTTATAGCAGAAAGTAAGAAAGAAAGTACAGAGCAAAACATTCTGATTAAGAAGGGGACAGAGATGAGTGAATACAGGGAAAAAGATATATTAAAATAATAATTACTTTATACTTTATAAAGTAAAGGAAAAAGAAGTAGTTACTGTTTGGGGATGAAGGTAGGATAAAGTAGAGAAAGCAAAGCATGAACAGCAGGATAAAGAGGGAAGAGGATGAGAGAGTGCTGCATATCCTAAGGACAGATAAGACACATGGACCAGATGGACCACCATCTGGAATTCTTAGGAATGCCAACAGATTCACCTGACAGAAATCATCTTCAAGAGATAATTGAACAGTGCAATTGTACAAAAGGACTAGAAGACTACAGTAGTGACACCATAGCGTTAAGTGGAAATATGAACAATTCGGGCTATGTACAGTCCTTTTACCCTATCTACAATAGTAGGGAAAATCATACAAATAAAGGTTAGTTTCTAAGAGAGCAACAGTGTCAAGGTAAAAAAGCATATATTTGTTGATAATACAATGACATATTAGCATATTGGTGATGATTGAAAACATCTTTATTTTTCAATTAATTTAATTTCCTGTTATACTCGTCATGTTAGTGTTGCAAATGATTTTGCAAAAAAAAAAAAAAAGATTATACTTTGTTGTTTTGATTTTTTTTTACTTTTACTGTTTACCCAGGTAAAACTACATTCACAAAATAATGACATGATATGTATTGGATAATTGTTGTCATATCACCACAAAACATGGTGAGTAATAAAAACAAGTTAGCTCTTTTTTGAAGAGCTACTTCATTCTTAAATTGTGGTTTCTTTTCTTTTTTTAAACACCCTTATTGAATTATCACTTGTGACATAGGCAATTTACAGTGATATAAAAGTAATCAAACTATATTAACAAGTACATGTTTACAAACATTATACTTCACATATATTGCTATATATCATGCAACCTAAGCAGCCTTCCATAAATTATTCAATTCCTGCCCTTTTTTTAAACAAGAAACATCTTTATTAAAACATCACTTATGACATAGACAATTATACATTTATATAAATGAAAACAAAATCACACTGACACGATCTTAGTTGCAAGCATTTTACATCACAAACCATACTGACACACTCCCATTTGCAAACATTATATGTTACTTATAATTTACTCAGTCATTTTCAGTCAAACATTACATAGCTCATTTAAGTCCTGCCTTCTTTAACATCTCATTCCTCCCCTGTATGTATTGTTCCCACAATTCCCATTTTTCCTTTGTAGTTTGTTCCTACCCTTTTCTAAAGATCTCAATTCCAGTTGTTTTATCTTTGTTACTATATTCACTACTTCTAGTACAGCTGGTATAGATTTTGATTTCCATTTTCCAGTAATTGCTTTTTTGATGGCCACCATAATTAGACTCAACATGGCCTTACCATGTCTAGGCAATTCCAATACTGCATCATCACATGTATTAATTTTGAATGTGAGGTGTTTCACCTGTAAGTTCTAGCTGACAACTTATCTTTTATGGATGTAAATAATACTTGTTCATAGGTTCTTAGGACAATACTAGGCTATTGGCCTGGAGGGCCTTATAAGCCTAGCAAAGAATTTCACCCTTGTTGATGCATTTAGTATGGAAATATAGTAGCCTATATATTAATTTAGGTAGGTATGGATTATAAGTTCAGTATTTATGATGTTATGACAATTAAAAAGCCTTGTTACTTAAACTTGCACCAGAACATGACCAATACACTTTAAACCTAATCCATGTCTCTTGGAGTACAAAAGTCATTACAGGGACATATAGGATGACTCAGTATATAAACACAGCCTTGGACATGTACTGCACCTATGCCTGCTAGGGAAAATTACAGATGATGGAGGTAGGGCCAAGACTGTAAAACTAGACCATTGTGTAGTTGAAGTATAGGACACAGATGACTGCAGTGAGACTGATAATTCCAGGACTAAAGAAAGTGACTAGCATTATTTAACATGTGTTCATTCCTGGTACAAATGAACTAATGTGAATGGCACGAACCTTTATCGGTCTATGCAGACATGATTAGTAGTTGTGCATGGTGAAGAGTCTAAGGAAAAACATTGAAAGGTTGATGATATGATCAAAAATGCAACTTAATTTGGTACAGACAGCAATAGAGCACTGCAACTGGGCTACAGCATTCTAGATATGAAATATCATCTTGAGAGATTGAAATGAATAGTGAAAGAACAGGAAAAGAAGCTGACATCATTTATCATATCTGCAATGAATGGTGAGATTGATTGGCTGTAATAATAGTAAACAAAATGTTGAGGGGATGAGAAAGGGGTATCTTTGGATAGATGTACTCTAGTAGGTATGGCATATAATCCTGCTCTTTCAGGTACTTTTCAGGCCACAACTTATTAATGTGTGTAATTCTGGGGCAATACAAAGAGGCTGATATCACACTATTGGAAAATATTCCAGAAGAAGGTTACAGAAATGGTGTGAGCACTGGAGAATAAAGAATGTGATCAGAGACTAAAAGCATTGAAACTGTTAGCATAAAAGACAAAAAAGGATTGGGTGTCAAAATAAAGGTATGAGAAATCATGCTAGGAAAACATGAGTGGTGTCAAATTTAAGTTAATTTAACTGTTTAATACTGAACCATTGTGAATTACATAAAAGCATATCACTATAAATATATATAATTGGTACAACTGCAGTTACGAGGTTGAAAGATAACGCAACTGAAATTTTATCTGAAATAAGCAAATTCTGTTGGATCTCTTAAAAGTGATCATCATCAAGGCTTACTGAAACCATCTAGACAGAAGGATCCAAAAGTTTAGAGTAAGCAAATGATTCCCAGACAGTTCAAGGTACAGTAAGACCTACCTCCAGCCCTTATTGGGTTGATTGGAAGGCACCAGTGGAATAGTTTAAAAAGCATCCTTTTAGGTACAAGGGTGCCCTTGTTATGTAGGATCAGATAAGACTGGACAAAAGCTTTGAAGATTCTATACAACTAAATCTGAAGAGCCAGCGTAATGGTTTGATAACATGCTGCACAATTTAATAACTTAGTAACATTTTAGACCAGCTGCAGGTGATTACTTCACATTCTGGAAGTCCATGTAAAGTAATTGTAGTAACTATAGAGCAACAAGCCTAGAACATGTGCAACGAGAGTTTGTCGGAAGGTAAAAGCTGTTTATCTGGGATATTTTCCTCAGTTGAATGTATGAGAAAATTAAACATTAGTGACTTCATGATGACTGACACCTGGCAATTTACTGACCACTTCTGTGTCAAAAAAGGGAATTCCTTCATATTGTCATTATATGAGAATTAAATTTAAAAAAGTTCCAGTCTATGCAAAAAAAAAAAATCTCTAAATGGACTTGCTAAACATTCTACTCAATACTCATCCTCCCTAACAAAAAATGAAAATGACCATGTAAACACAGTATATATTTGTTTACGTTCTCTGTTATTATACTACTTACTGCTCTATCTTGAGCCTACCTCTCCATCAAATTATTTTTCTACATCATTTTCCTTTTCTTAGTATTTTTCTTCTTTTTTCTTGCTTGCTAATTATCTCCCTCTTTTACTTATGGTTGCATCCCTTTCACCATCTTTTGTATTTCAGATGCAAGCATTGTTTCATGTTTAGCACTAATGTAAATAATTCATAATCTGTTGTGAACTTAGAATACATTAATGCATTTAATTGACTGCCTAAAAATGGTTAATTTTATAACCCTTTTTTTTCATTTCTATATGCTAGTTAGATTTTATATGTTATACTGTTGCTATCACAATAATGTTCTATAGTAGAGCTTATCTTCCTATACCTCTGCTGAAAGGGGCATTTTGCTAAGTCAGATTATCCTGTTTAACAAGGATGAATAAATAAACAAATATGATAACGCCAACATTACCCACAATAGATACCAATTAATGCATTATCACCTCCAGAGATAATAAAGCCTTTCAATTTTAGAAGATTTGAGTCCAAGTGTGGCATGCACGGAATCCATGAGATCATCTGATGGAATCAACAGTTAATCTTAAGGGTATCAGAGATAGAGCTCCAAATTACTGATGTACCAGGGATACACTGAAAACTTTCCTTGTTGATATAATTGCCCAGATGCAGTTGATACAAAGCAAAAAGTGCCCAGAATAGAATTGCCTATAATCTATAGTCATGAGAGTAATGTAAGAAAGAATTAACACACAAAACAACTCTCTATGATCATCCAGAAAGACAGTCAGAAGTCCTATAAAAAATAAACACAAATAATTCACACTAGCTACTTAAGTGATTCAGCAGAGTCCTGTGATCTACTACTAAAAATCATGTAGCAGATCAAGGATGCTCAGAACTAAATGAAATATTTGATGTTAAACATTGAGAAGATCATTAAAAGCCCTAGTACAAAACATCTTTTTTTAATGTTTTTTATTACATTTTCATAAAAGGTAAACACTCACAATTTGTAATCAGAAATGTACATACATATTTAAAAGTAAGAAAAAATAACAATTTAATCTTATAAATACATAAACAAAGACAATAACTATTTACAAGAGTGTCCATCAACCTTCTAGTCATTCCTGTTGTTGCATGTCTGTTCAGTTCTGGAATGTTTTTTTATTTTAGCTTGTCAAGCAGTTCTTTACATTTTGTCCATACATTGAGGCAAGAAGTAATTATGTTCATTCTCAGTCTGATTGTAATAATTCCTAGATGAGTTTCTTCAGTTGCTAAACTTATAAATTCTCTATAGAGGGAATAAATTCATTTTTCGAGTTTTGTGTAATCACTTTTCTGGAGATGGATAATACAGCCACAATATGTTATATTTTGTTCTTTAAACACAAGTGGAAATAGGGGTATTAAAAATAATTAAAGATTTAGATAAAATAAATTCATCTCCCCCAAAAAATGCCTGTAAAAAGAATTAATATTATTCCTAAAAAGAATCAAGACAGTACAATTAAAGAACATGTTTTACCAATCTGCTTTAAGTTCTTTCTTGCATCTCCAACAAAGTTGCTTTTTCTTGTACATCGGTTCACTTTTAGGAGGGGTGACTATGGACCTATGTAAAAACTTCAATGTAAACAAATGCCATCTAAGTGATGAAGTAGTATATTTAGATGATAATAGAAATATTGTTTTTGTCTTCTTCACTTGGGAGTCTATTATTTATTTGGGTAAAATAGTTCCAATATGTGTCATTACATGTTTTAGTTTCCCTATTATTGATCTGGGTAAAATAGTTCCAGTATGTGTCATTACATGTTTTAGTTTCCCTCTTTACCACTTTTTATAGTTTGGACAATAGACCATGTTCCAAGGACTTTTGTTGCAATAAAAAAAAATGATACATTAAATCAATTTTGGAACATGATCCCTTAACATTGGTTGCATTGACTTCATTTCCCATTCTTGACATTGTCTACAAGATTGTCTATCTAACCACATATCTTTATCTAAATCATATTTATTCCTAATGTAATCTACTGAGTGTAGCTTTTCATCTTTCATTAACTGAAACAAGTACAACGGATTCTTCTCTTTAAAGGAAATAATTGTTTCTAAATTTGAAGTAGGGATATTACTTTGAGTATATGCTATAGGAAATATATGGAAAATCTATGCTTTATAAGCCAGGTTTCTATATATAAAATTTCTAAAAGTATCTAATATAGTCAAAATGAAGTAAGGATCACTTGTTTGGTGACTTTTCCCTATAATGTAGTCTTTTAATAACCAAATTAAACTGTTATTTAACACAGGATAATTATTAGTATATCTATTACAGTTAGATTGCATAAAAAGGTTTTCTAAAAATTCTTTCCATCTAGCTGCATAAGTGTTGTTGATCCAAAGACATATTGTTTTCATAACTAATGATAATTAATATAATTATATGTCTGGTAGTCCTATTCTCCCCTACTTCTCAGTCTCTTATATGATGATTTAATGCAATTCTTGGTTTGTCAGGGAACCAAAATAATTTCAGTGTAAAGTGTTAAATTCTTTAATACAGGTTTTCATAGCAGGTAATGTTAATGATTGAACAATACACAGGATTTCTGTCAAGATAATCATTTTGATGATAGAGAATCTTTCTTCCAGTATAAAGACAATTTTATTCCAGTTGTCCATTAGATTCTTTACTGTACTTATACAATTAGTATAATTATAATTTACTATATATTTAATATTATCCATTATGGTTAATCCCAAGTAATTCATTTTCTTTTTTTAACTATATATTTAAGGAACATATTTGGCATTTTATTCTTATTTATGTTTATTGGTAAAATGTTTGTTTTGTTATCATTAAACCAAATTTTAAAACTGGTGTTAAACCAGATTTTGTTAAATAGTTCCATTGCTAAAAAAGTTGCAGATATAGATTTATTATCACTCAATGTCAATAAGATGTCTTCTGCAAATAACTGAATTTTAGAACTTGAATTCTCCATTATTTTAATACCTTTTATATCTCTATTTGAATTAACAAAATTAGCAAAAGGTTCCATAACTAGGGTAAAAAGCAGAAATGAAAGAGGGCATCCTTGTTTAGTTTTTTTTTAATATTTGTATAGAAGCAGATGTGAAAGTACCTATTTTGACATATGCAAAGCAATCTGTCTAGAGAAGATTAATAACGTGTCCAAAGTTAAAAGAAAACTTGTATTCTTTGAGAACTAGCAGCAGATATTTCCAGTTGACTGAGTCAAAAACATTATTTATATTAGGACTCATTAATGTTAAGTTCTCATTTGTGTCATTTACATATCTCATTATTGCAATTATTCTTTTGATATTGTCATAGGTGTTTCTATTTAAAATAAACCCACTTTGATCTTCATCAATCATAGAGGGTAGAATGTGTTTTAGTCTTTTAGCATGAATTACCGTGAATAGTTAATAATCTACATTTAGAAGTAAAATGGATCTGTATAGTGGGATCCTTGTCAGTTTTTAAAATTGGAGAAATAAGGGTATATTTTCAAGGATGACCTTTATTTAAGTCCTTAACTACATATATGTAATATGTGTAGGGCTTCTTTACGTAACAGCTTGCAAAGTTCAGATATAATTCCATCATTGCCTGGTACTTTATTAGACTTCAGTTTAGAAATTTCGTTTTGAAGTTCAGACATAGAAACTGATTTGTCAATTAATTTCATTTGATCATTTGATAGTCTAGTTTTTTATATTTTTCCAATAAATATTTTGATTGTTTCTTCTGGATCTATTAGTATATTATTTTGATTAATTTCATTGTAACACCTTCTGAATTTCTTTAGAATATTTTCTGTTGTGTTACTTTTCTTTTCTTTCTATGTGAATAGACTTTTTTTATGTGACTGGATTTATGGAGTCATTCCATTTTGGTGGCTACATTGCACATAGACTTTAGCTTGATAGAAAATTTAATTATCTTAAACTTCTCAAGATTGATTTCAGTTTTATGATTTAAAATTTCCAAGCATTTGTCATTATTGTTATTCTGGTTTTCTAACTTCAACTTATCAAGTTTTCCCTGTATTTCATGCAATTCTTTATCCCACTGCATTTTTTTTATTTGATAGCCAATTAGTGATTCTTCCAAACAGATATGCTTTTAGAGTGCCCCATATATAGATGTCTGGAATATCCACTGTATTGTTAATTTCTGTAAAGGAGGAAATATCTTTAAAGTCTTGTAAACCTGTTATATATGCTGGCATTCTTCTAGTTTTAACATTATTATTATAGTTCAAAGATAATTCAAAAATGATTGCATTATGATCTGAAAATGGTCAAGTTATAGTCTTAACTTCACTCACCTTGTCTACTAGTTCAATAGAGATATAAACTCTGTTCTGGGTTGTGTTTTATGCCTATGAGAATAACACATAAATATTAATGAATTTGGCACTGAAAATTCTTTTATATCTCTAAGATGAAATAATTCAGTAAATTTCATTAACTTTTTGCAGATGGCTGAATTTTCCTATTACTATTTGTATTAGTATCACTTGGTGATAATATTCAGTTAAAGTTTCCTGCCAAAATGATATTGCCTTTTGCATATTGAATTGCTTGCTCTAAATGTTGGTCATCTGTCTTGACTCCTATCCGTGGAATCCAGTGCACATTGACAAGAGTTAATACCTTCGTATTGGATTTTATAGTAGTAGTACAAAGCATACCTTTATCATCTTGATATGTTCTCTAACTTCAGGCATAGGTAAACAATTATTTCATAAAATAGCTACTCTCCTTTTTTCTGATTATGTTGTGAACTAGATAGCATAGTATAACTCTTAGCATTAAGTCTGTTTATATCTTCTGCAAATAAGTGTGTTTTCTATAGAAAGATAACCTGAGAATTAACAGCTTCAGGTATCTAAGTTACCTCTCTTGCTTCCATTTTTTAATCCATTAACATTTATAGAAATATAGTTAATAAATGTCATTTGTCCTATTGATCAGAAACATATACTTATTTCTCATAGATAATGATGCTCTGTTTATAAAGAACTGCTTATTAATATTCATACAAATAGTAAATTCTGAAAGTATATCTTGGAACAAAATCATTACATTTGTGGACACTCATAAAAAGGCAACAAGTAAGATTGTCATAAAACAATTACTTCTAAAGCCCCTCCTACCCTTTATGGAACCTAACACTCCCTGCTTGAATAGTCTAACCATTCAAGTAAACCAACTCATCCAATATTCTGACAAAGAGTGAGAAGAAAGATAACTCCCAAACCACTTTACCACAAATCTATATAACTCTAATAACAATTAGCTAAAAGTATAGATGTAGCCTATAAGACTTTATTAATATAAATAAGTAGAACAGTTGTTTCATTTTTAAACATATATACAAAGAAAAAAAACATTTCCTAACTGTAAATATCAAATGAATTATTAAAGAACAACACAGACTATGATTTACTATTACAAAGTTAAATCCCCAGCATTTTTACTTCTTTGGAACCTTTGTGTGTTTTATCAATATGCTCAATACTTATATATTTTGCCATAAAAATAAAACCTAAAATATTATATTTGTATTAATTTGTATCAAATAATACCTTCGAACAATATACACTTTTTATGTTGCAGTTATAAGCTTTCATGGTCATGTAACATGATATTAACTTTTGTTCTGCTATGCTAGCTTGTATAGCTATGTATTGTTACAGTGAAATCTGATCTAATGCATATTCAGAAGGTTCCACCTATTTTTTAAATTATCTTTTCATAGCTACCTGTCAAACCAGATCTCCAAGCTTGAACAGTTGTATTATTTCAGTATTGGCAGGAATTTCAAGTTATCTCAGGCTTTTTACCTCAAAAGCTTCACATAACTTAGTGAAAAAAGAAAACATGAGCCTGAGAGAAAGGAGCTTTGTTTCTAAACCACACTGAAGCTATTTGCATAAGTACAACTCTCAAATAACAATAATTTTCGTTACATACAACAAGCTCGATCTACCACTCATGTAGAGAGTTTTAAGGTTAATATACTAAAACCTCATTTTAACTAAATAACCATAAAAGAGACTTATTTAACAACATTATTTACCCCCCACCCACACCTCACTTTCATTGTGTCTAGCAAAAGCAATAGCTTGTTGTCTAAGACTGAATATTGGCTTTCCAAGCAGCTTTAGAATGCAATTATTAGTTTTAACAAAGCTTCCTTTTAAATATTACTCTAGCAAGTGTTTACTTTGGATAATTTCTATTCATTTTATATAAAAATGATGCTGATGGTATTTTGTATAATACGCTGTCTAAGTAACAGATAGAAATTAATGCTGTTGTTACTTTACCCAAAAGCATCAAGAAAAACACAATAGTACTAAGAATATATGCTGTTTTCAAGCCTGCAATAGCAACTATATAAGAAAAACAAAGTTCAACTATGTGTCATGCTACAGTCTTTTCTATTTCATAAATAAAATATGCAGTAACTTCTAACCATGCAATTTCATATAGAAACCTGCAACTTATATATTAATATACACACTGAATCTTTTTGATAAAAATGTAACTTTTTGTTCCAACTCATAAAAAGTTAATCCCCCGGATTCTCAAAAGCTTGCATGGTGTGCATGATTAGAGTAAGAGGAAATTTTGTCAATATGGCAGCTGAGTGATCCACGTACGTGCTCGTTTGAAGTGCTCGAGCACTCTAGCACTAGTGCTGCACGTTCCCAGCCCCGTATTCAAATTACCCCATTTGCAGGTGAAAACCATGCAAATGAGGTAAATCTGCCATCCAGGAAGCAGGAATCAGGGCATGCAGGACTAGCGTAATATACAGAAATGTACTCGGTTAGTAAGCAAGTACGGTACTGCAAAATCCAAAACAGGGATATGACAGCCCCAAATAAAGGCTGCATATCATTGAGGAAGCATGCCATTGGCCAAGTAGAAGGTCATTGGCATTATAAACTATGCAAAATGTACAAAATACAACTTTTATTATATGTCTGCCGATCACGGCCGTTGAAGCATAGGGCAGCGGCGCGCAAATGGGATCTGTGGGGAAATAAGAAAATAAACCTAAAAAAAGCAGTCTAATTAAAATCAGTATTCCACCATGCAAGTCAATAACAGGCAAAAGATAACCTGACCAGTGAATAGCGGTTGCTAAGGGGGGGAGGCACAGTGTGATACATGTAACTATGCATTAGCAGGCAATCCTATGCAAATGAGGGGAAGGATAGTGAATCCTGGTTTTCCCCAGCATGTGAGGCAGGTGCCAACAGTGTAAGAGTATGAACAGCTGAGTGCAAGACTAGGAGGTATGTGACATCATGGGTGGGTGTGTCAGGCATACTATCAGTGAATTGGAGCCCTGTGGCTCAGGGTTGCACCCAGCGTAGCACAGCAAAGCCAGGAGGTGTGTCTAAACCTGCCCAGCACGTATGACAAAGTGTAATCGGGTGCGCTCACTGAACAGCAGGATCTACAGGAAGATAAAGGAAGTGAAACCAGGAAATAGCAGCAGTGTGCACATTGGAGTACACCGAATGAGCAGCATGCCCCCGGGCTGAAACAAAAGGGCAATGGGAAGGGAAAGCAGCAGTAGAAAGTTAATCAAGGGGTACTAGGTTTGCTTCCAGGTGAAACGCATTGGAACCAGCCATTATACAGGCAGCAGACCAGGCCAGCACAGAACGCCAGTAGAAACTATGCAAACACCTACCCCTCTTGTTTTTCTCATACCCTACACCACCAGTGTAAACAAGCAGGGAACTTTTAACACTCCCAACAGCAAAATGTTAGAGGCTGCAATAACTATCATACAACTTGTGGAAGAGGCTAAGGGTGGTGAGGATGTGAATGCTGCCGTCCAACCCACAGCGAGGAGATGGAAAAGAATGTACAGACTCAGGATAATCTACCAAGGGCTACATGAGCTGGAGATAGTAGAGCACTATAGGGTGGACGGGGACCTCCTACAGCAAATTGTTGAGCTGTGCCGGCTATGCCTGACACACAGAACTAACAGAAGGAATCCCAGTGGAAAGGAAGGTATGTGTAGGCTTAAGAACATTAGCTTCAGGTACCTTCCAAAGGCCAACTGGGGATATGATGGGGATCTCACAGGCATCAGCATCCAGGGTACTCCACCAGTTCCTGGATGCCATGGCAGCACATGTTGGTGAGCACGTATATTTCCCCCTCACCCGTGAGGTGTTGGCCAGCAATATGCATCTCTTCCACCAAATAGAATACCCTAAGGTAGTGGGTGAAATAGACTGCACGGACATATGCATCAAAGCACCACCCGGTGAGCAGGGTAGGGCATCAACTGCAAGGGCATCCCCTCCATCAACTGCCAGGTCATGTGCGATGTCCAGGGCATAATACTGAACATGTGTGCTGGCTGCCTGGAAGTTATCATGATTCCCACATCTGGCATCTGATGCAGCTGTACCAGAAATTTGCCAATGGGGACATCCCACACGGTCACCTGGGGGGATGCTGGATACGCACTGGAGCCGTGGCTGATGACACCCATCAGAAACGCACACACACACGAAAACAATAACTCCATAATGAGGCACATGCACAAACATGAATCATAATAGAGTGTGTGTGTGTTTAGGATGCACAAGTCACAGTTCCAGTGCCTGGACACATCCGGTGGAGCCTTGCAGTACTCACCAACTACATGTACCCAAATGGTCCTTGTATGCACCATGCTACACAATATGATCCTGCGGAAACAGCTGCAGCAGGAGCAGCAAGGGGTAAGGCCACATAGCCCCCCACCAATGCCAAGGTCTGCACAGGCACAGAGTGACTCGGAGGAGGAGGAACAACCTGAGTCTGCCCCAGTAGGCAGAAGGAGGCATGCCCAGTATGCCCTGGCAAAGAGGTAATGCATAGCACATACTTTGACATGGGAGGGACCCAGGGAATAGCACCTCTCTCTGACTCTCACATACAGTAAAAGGGATGCCAAACATTACACTACCTGTGCCTAACTATATGTAGGCAGTGTACTATGTGCATCCAACATAGGCAGCCCTGCAGCAACACCCTCAATACTGGGACACCCACAAGATAAGGGACTCACACATGCCAGTCAGGAGGGGTGGTCACATGCCCAACATCAGTCACAGCCAGCAGGACAGGTGTAGACAAACACAAACAAATGCCGTACTATGGCCTCTGAATCAGGGGTATGGGTAACCACACACCAGGCCTACATGGACAGACTACAGCAGGCCAGGTAGTGAGATGTCAGTTGTGATGGCTAGGAAGTCAGAAACTAATGTGTATGTAATCAAAAGATAAGAACAGTAGTACACCGGTATGGCTTAGCCAGCACGATAGGTAAGACTACTGACTGAAATGAACCACAGGACATACCAGTACAGTCCTAGCAAATATGTAGAACTGTCAGGTGTGCCCCACACCCTACAAAGAAATATAGTAACAGTCAGGTGCACCCCCCCCCCCAATCCTGTGTAGAAACATAGAAATAGTCAGGTGTTCCACCCGCTATGCAGACATGTTGCAACAGTCAATGCCAAATGATCAGTGGATACCCTGCAGACACAGCATGTTACCTGATGGTGTACAACACAAAGGTAAGCAGTGCAGTACAAACGACCGTACATGATCCACACATGTAAAATAGACAACCTTACTGGGCATGCTCACACACTTAGAGAAATGAAGGCAATGTCAGTCATCAGCATACTTAAAGGTCATACTGGGCATGCTCACACACTTAAACACATGAAGGCCATGTATGCAAACACCAGTGGACCAGACACATCCATCGGTTGCAATTGTTAGTGCAGACACATGTCCGTATGCACCACTCATGCCTTGCACACACAGTGGATAGGAACACAGACATATATGTAAGGACAACACACCATAATAAGCCAAAGGTAGATGGATATAGATGTATGGAAGAGGGTGACCATGACAAGGAGCCATCCATGCCTGTCCCACCCAGCACACAGTCAAATAGCCCCAAAAACATCAGGTGCAGATGTCACACACAGCAGTTACTAGCGACCAGTACATGTCAGCACCACAGACTATGTGGTCCACGTGACAGCTGTGCAACATGGCTGTACAAGGAAGTAGTCATCTAGTAGCCCTATACATGTATCTGTGACATATGACCCTGTGTGTGGCCGCTTGTGGTGTGTCACCCCTACACGAATGGGTTATGGGCCATGCACACACCACAAACCCCGTAGCGCTACCCTGACAAGCCTGCTGAGGTTATCCAATGTGAAATACACCTTTGGGAGAGTTGTAGCCCAGTAATTTCTGTGGCGCATCCCACAACTGTGTACTGATGTAGTGTGATAAACTAGTTAGGTAGGAGTTCTAACCCCAGACATGGCAACTGTGTGTGTCAGTGTTTGTGTGTGTGAGTCTGTCTCTCACTGACTGTGTAGAGAACAATGCCTTTTAGGCTACTCACACCCCTTACTATTCAAATACCCACCTTTGGCAAGGCTGCTGATGTCACCCACCTAGAAATACTCCCCTGGGGAGACTGTAGCCCAATAATCTCTGTAGCACATGCTGTAATTGCGTACTGCTGTAGTATGATAATGTAGTTAGGTAGGAGGTCAAACCCCAGACATGGCGACTGTGCATGTGTGACTCCGTGTGTGCGTATGTGTGCATGTCTGTCTGTCACTGACTGTGTAGAGAGCTATGCCTTTTAGGCCACTCACACCCCTTACAATTCACATACCCAACTTTGGCAAGGCTGCTGATGTCACCCACCTAGAAATACACCCCTGGGAAGGCTGTAGCACACCCCATAACTGCGTAACGCTGTAGTGTGATAAACTAGTTTGGTAGGAGTTCCAATACAAAATCTGCCAACTGTGAGTGTGTGTCTGTGTTTGTGTGCATATCTGACTGTGTAGAGAGCAATGCTTTTTAGGCTAATCACACCCCTTACAAATCAAATACCGACCTTTGGCAAGGCTGCTGATGTCAAGCACCTTGAAATACACCTCTGGGACAATTGTAGCCCAGTAATCTCTGTAGCACACCCTGTAGCAGTGTATGGCCAAAGTGTGATTAAGGAGTTAGTTGGGCGTTCTAACCCCAGACCTGCCAACTGTGTGTGAATGCATGCATGTCTGACTGTGTAGAGATAACGCTTTTCGGGTACTCACACCACTTACATTTCACATACCCAAATTTGGCAAGGCTGCTGATGTCACCCACTTAGAAATACACCCCTTGGGAGGGATGTAGCCCAGTAAACTCTGTAGTGCATCCCGTAACTGCGTACCGCTGTTGTATAATAAACTAGTTAAGTAGGAGATGCAAACCTAGCAACTGTGTGTGTCTGTGTTTGTGTGCATGCCTGACTGTGTAGAGAGCAATGCTTTTAGGCCACTCACACCATTTACCATTCACATACCCAACTTTGGCAAGGCTGCTGATATCTTGCACCTTGAAATACACCTCTGGGAAAGCTGTAGCTCAGTAATCTTTGTAGCACATCCCGTAACTGCATACCACTGTAGTGTGATAAATTAGTTAGGTAGGAATTCTAACCCCAAACTTGGCAACTGTGTGTGTGAGGGTGTGTCTGTGTTTGTGTGCATGTATGACTGTGTAAAAAGCAATGCTTTTTAGGCTACTCACACCCCTTACAATTCAAATACCCACCTTTGGCATGGCTGCTGATGTCACGCACCTTGAAATACATCTCTGGTATGATTGTAGCCCAGTGATCTCCATAGCACATCCCTTAATAGTGCATGTTCGTAGTGTGATTAAGGAGTTAGTTGGCAGTTCTAACCCCAGACCTCCCAACTGTGTGTATGCGTGCATGTCTGACTGTGTAGAGAGCAATGCTTTTAGGCCACTCACACCATTTACATTTCACATACCCAACTTTGGCAAGACTGCTGATGTCACCCACCTAGAAATACACCTCTGGGAAAGCTGTAGCTCAGTAATCTCTGTAGCACATCCCATAACTGCATACCACTGTAGTGTGATAAATTAGTTAGGTAGGAATTCCAACCCCAAACTTGGCAACTGTGTGTGTGAGGGTGTGTCTGTGTTTGTGTGCATGTATGACTGTGTAAAGAGCAATGCTTTTTAGGCTACTCACACCCCTTACAATTCAAATACCCACCTTTGGCATGGCTGCTGATGTCACGCACCTTGAAATACACCTCTGGTATGATTGTAGCTCAGTGATCTCCATAGCACATCCCTTAATAGTGCATGGTCATAGTGTGATTAAGGAGTTAGTTGGGAGTTCTAACCCCAGAATTGCCAACTGTGTATGTGTGCATGTCTGACTGTGTCGAGACCTATGCTTTTAGGGTACTCACACCCCTTACATTTCGCATACCCAACTTTGGCAAGGCTGCTGATGTCACCCACCTAGAAATACACCCCTAGGAATGCTGTAGTCCAGTAAACTCGGTAGCACATCCTGTAACTGCGTATGGCTATAGTGTGATAAGCTAGTTAGGTAGGAATTCCAACCCCAAACTTGGCAACTGTATGTGTTTGTGTGCATGTCTGACTGTGTAGACCTCAATGCTTTTTAGGCTATTCACACCCCTTACAATTCAAATACCCACCTTTGGCAAGGCTGCTGATGTCACACACCTTGAAATAGACCTCTGGGATGATTGTAGTCTAGTAACTTCTGTAGCACATCCTGTAACAGCATATGGCCATAGTGTGAGTAAGGAGTTAGTTGGAAGTTCTAACCCCAGGTGTGTCAACTGTGTTTGTGTGTGCATGCGTGCATGCCTGACTGTGTAGAGAGCAATGCTTTCAGGATACTCACACCCCTTACATTTCACATACCCACCTTTGGCAAGCCTGCCAATGTCATGCAACTAGAAATACACCTCTGGGAAGGTTGCAGACCAGTAATCACCGTAGTGCATCTTGTGACTGCATACTGCTGTATTGTGAATTAGAACTGTGGTAGGGTTCCATCCCTCCACATGGCAGTTCTGGATGTATTGTGTGTGTCACTGTCTGTGTAGGGAACAATGCATTTTAGGCTAGTTTCTTGCAGTCATTTCAAATGCCCTACTTTGGCAATCCTGCTGATGTCAGTCATTGTGTAGGGGTTCTACTCCCAAACATGACAGGTGTGCATCTGCAGGTGCGTGTGTGTGTGTGTGTGTGTGTGTGTGTGTGTGTGTGTGTGTGTGTGTGTGTGTGTGTGTGTAACCCGTATACTGTGTAGAGGTGGTTGTGACTGTGTGACACCTGTGGCCAATGTGGAGTGGGTTTTGCATATTTCTTATATGGTGGCCATACTATATGTCACAATGTCCACCGTACAGGGATAACACATGAGATATGGCTGAGAGGCTGGGGTGCAAAGCCATACCCAGACATGTGACATCAAAGCATGGCAATCACAGTTAGTAACCCCAGTATTACCCAGAGCACACTCTCAACCCATGTGTCACACACACACACACACACACACACACACACACACACACACACACACACACACACACACACACACACACACATGCCTAGGTAACAACCAATATGAGGGTAGTACACTGCATATTGGCCACTGATAGTAACTATGGAGTGAGAGCAGTGAGCCACAGAGGGCATGTCATCCTGTCCAGCTGTCCAATATGCACATATGTGCAGACAGTGCACCTCATCCATGATCCCCAATGGACACCTGCACCACCTATGGTGCCATCACATGTGACCCACAATGGACACACCATGCCTGACAATATGCCTTTATAGACAGATGTCACTGACAGCAGGGAATGCTGATAGCATGCACTCAATGAAGGTGCAGGGTAAAGCTGCTGGCCATTACCAGTTCCCACCACAGGTGGGCAGGACTGGCACATCTGATGATAATCTGTGTTCACAACATGGGCCGGACACCCCAGGTACAGTTCCACATGTCACTGTACATGCATGTGGGAGGTGTGCACATCCCACACGCCGTCCATGTCATGGACAAAGGAACACAGACATGACAAGTGATGCACAGCATTGGCCACACACAATAGTCACCCAGGTGACCGGATGGGGGATACAATACCCGCTTGTGTGGGCAAACACAGAAACTACATCCCTGATCCACAATGCAGACCATCATCATGTGGCCTGATGCCAAGGTACACCCATCGCCTAGCATTGGACAGCCATCTGGCACAGTCGAACATCACACACCTGTGCAGACATGCACCCATGCATGTCAGTACTGGCACCCTGTGTGTTTGTGTGTGTGTTGCATGCTGCAGATGCTCACATCCACACTCCTTACAACCCCCATGGGCATACTGCAGCATGCTGTCTGATGTCAGACACCTTCCCATACCCTTTGCCCATACAACCCCCGTATGACCTGTGTGGTGCATGGGATACCTGCACAGTGATATGATGTGGCAATCCCACAACTGATGAGTTGTACACCTGGGCCTGCCACGTGTGTCAGTGTGTGTGTGTCCTTGTGAGAGTGTGGCGGTGTTAATGCTGGCACCTGTTCATGCAAAAAGGCATGTGTATGTCACCTAATGTACAGCTACTGTATCCCTATTGCAGATGTCACTCACCATCACATATATGTTCTGAGTTCTCCACAACAGGCAGCCCATATGGTGCATCCAATAATTGCATCGAACTGTGCTAGCAGTACATAGTTGTCAGGGGTTTGATACACTGTACTGGTAAGTGTGTGACACAAACATGCTTCAGTTTCACCCTCTCACCCCTCCCTGACACATATTTGCCTCTGTCTGCATTGCCCCACCCCCTTTCAGGTGGATGTGGAGACCTACACCTGCTTTGCTTAAGCAGCAGCATGTGTAATATAAGTGATGCTCGTGATCAGCTGATGGCCTCTGCATGAATCACAGCCTTCTCCTAGCTGATTGCATGTGAGACAGCTGTGGTAACATTCCCTAGCTAATAGCCAATTGTATAGAAACACAATCCAATACCTAGGAACATCATGGTGGTGTTGGCTCTTTTCATCCACTTTGAGCAGGAACTAGATCTGTTGTGTGGCAAACAGCATCTCAGATGGATTGGGGTGTACCTCTAACAACATACGCTGTGCAACAAACAGGAGGGGGATGTGCCTGATCTGACTAGAGACTATAAGTGCCGCTATACTGCATTTGGAGTAATGTTGCTTTAACAGTGTTTGTGTGGATATGGCTGTTGTACATATCTCAATACCTGCCATGCCAGTTCCATGTTTATGGGGAATCCCCATCTGCAGGGTCATCTGCAGCCTGGGCATCGTTGTGTCCATGGTTGCATGTGTCACCCACGGAGCATCTAGCTGTCGACTGCAGAAGGTAGTGTGAGGATTGCAGTCAGTAGATGGAGAAAGCTGTGATAGTAACAGATGTCATATCTCTCAAAGGACATATGTTGCAACAACACTGTAACAACAGTAAATGTATGTGGTTATCACAGCAACATGTCTATATTGGCCCTGTGTTTGTGCTTCCAACCACACCTCTGTCAACCCTTGTACATATGTCATGTATGAAGTGGTGCATATGTGCTGTACACCATAACATGTGGCATCATATCTGAGAAGAAGCCACTGATATATCCGACTGCTACACATGTTATGTACAGTAGGAGTTACATTACATGACATTACTTGCACATTCTGTGGATGTTCGTACAGTACTGAGGTCTGTGTACCTATTGTGAATGTTGACAGTGTGTGAAGTGTTGATATGTACCTTAGCCTGTGTACAGACTGTGGTAGATGACATTGTTCTAATTCTCCTACTATCTGATGTTACATGCTGCCCCACTGTATGGTACTGTGGTGGTGTACATGTTTGTAGGGCCCTAAACACACATGTCCCATACCACAGACAGCCAACAGACCAAACTGTGTAGCAGGCCAGTATATATAGGGTCAGTCTGTGAGTGGCACATATAAGGATGGTGTAGAACACATAGTCCATATACTGTAATACCATGCTAGCTAACCACATGTGGCTGTGTTCACATTGGCTGTGGATATGCAATTTCACACAGGTGTATCTTACCCTGTGCTGTGACATGCCTGTTGAGCCCGCTTTATATGCAGGTACATGTCCATTCCCACTTAGGAGATGTAGGTCAGTGTTGAGCCAGTCTGCCTGCAGCCTGCACAATGCATTGTGAAATGCCTAGCAGCTGAGTGTATTTACCCAGTGGGATGTCATGTGCAGATACTAGCCAGCTGTCCCACTGCCGGACCTCCCTTAACAGTTATGTATGTCAGAAAGGGCAGTGGGATGCAGTGCAGATGTATGTCAATACCTATTGGGTTGTATGTGCCATGTCACTCCTGTACCAGCGGTCATACCGTGTCAGGCCAGGCAGGGGTGTATGAATGCATGACCTATGGTGGAAATCATATACTGGTCATTATGTCCTATACCCATCTACATGGCCATCTACATCTATATTGTCAGGCATGGTACACTTGTGTAGCACTAAGGGCTTATGTGTATACCTCTGGACTGTACAGACTGTGTCAGACCCTCCTGATATATTGGCCAATATCTCTGCTGCAGTCCTCAGCAGCATTACATGCTAGCAGCGGTACTGTACAATGATGTCCTTAGGATGTCTGTCAGTAACCAATGGCACATATGTTATAAGCAGATGTGACCTCCCACACACACCATGTCTGTGAGGACAATCCCAATGACAGCAGCATTAGTCTACTAGTATAGCTGCTATACATACCTGACATTCCCTGGAACTACGACATTGGGAACATACGGGCTGGGGTTGGCCTACACTCCATGTCCAAGATATATGGTGGGAATATATGTACATATACCTATCCAGATAGCCAGATATACATGATTACACATGTGTACTACACCCAATTAACACTGTCATGGCAACCACCTACTATAGATCCCCACATCATGTGTGCATGGTCCCACTACATCTCCTGTGTGATGGGCATCCGTCCTGTGTGTGGGCAGCAGTGCTACCGATAGCATGTAGCAATACCCCTTACAGGAGAACCAGCACACTCAGGGCAGCCACATATTTGTAGGAGGATCAGGAACTGCAGACAGACTGCGAGTAGAGTTGTGTTATGCTTTGTTTACTACTGGTGTTACAGGGTGTGGGTGTACATACTAGTTTGCCGTGGAATGCAGTTCATTTGCATAGTACACTATTGTGGGCCTATCCTCATGCCGGCCACAGCTATGCCTATCATGTCTTGTCTGTCCACCGCACAGGTCTTGTGCCAGATATTACACTGGCAGTGTGTGTGTTGAGTGTTATCGGTACATGGCTACATCCATGGCCATCTCTACCCTCAATTCCCTGACTAAGGGTATGTTACAGACTATCCTGTAACACTAGCACCTTGCGTAGTGTATGGCAACAGTTGTCCACATATGTGCCTGTAGTCCAGCCTCTGTCCATCACCTACATACCAAGCTTTGCACATATGTCATGATGTCGGTGGTTGATCCATAGTGGGCTGGGAGTATAACACACTAATGGTGGGACTGAGGCCATATATGTGTGGGCGTAACCTACACAATGCATGTGTGCCCTTATGCACTGCAGAGCGCAGTGTATGTAACAGTGGTATATGGCCCTGTATTATTGAGTCTCGGGGGAACACCATAAATGACTTAGGCTGCTACAAAATATGGGGGTATCAGGGCTGAGCTGCCTTAAGGTATCTGGATGTACAGTACCATATACTACACCTATATATACATTACTGACATGGATCTTGGTAATGCAGGACTACTGCCCCCTGCCATACAAACTGTACTGTTTGTTGGTGTGCTCGTGATGGTATCAGTTATACCATGTTATGTAGCAGTTACAACCCATGTGGTCATATGACGTCTATACCACCTACTGAGTTTGTACAGTGTGTAGATAGAGGCTGCTGAACTACACACCTGCATTGCATACTGTTGATTGTTAGGTATCCTGTGGCCCAGTGTGTCTTTCCTATTGTATAATATGAATGGCATGGCTTGGACAGCAACAGCTGTGAAACTTTCCAGACTACTGTATTACTGTAATTGGTCCACAGTAGCATTACTCCATTGACATAGTTGTCAGTGTCTGAACAGCTATATGGCATGTAGAACTGTAATAGTACACGATTAAAGATTTCCATGTATGCAAACCTGTTGGTGGTGTTTCACCTATGACCTTTCTGAGGGTGTATGTTATAGGAAACGATTGTCATTTGTATGGGTGGCACATACAGTGTCCAGTCATTCAGGGATCAACTGTAGGCATAGTGGCTGTTCCATATTGTGTGCACCTTCCACTTATGTATCTTACTGTACATATAACTGTGTGTGTATGTGTAGTCACACACACACACACACACACACATATATATATATATATATATATATCTATATATGTTGTATCTTTCATATTTTCCTGGTTAGGGGTCGCCACAGTGGAACTCCAGTCCGCTAATGATTGGCAGTAGATTTTTACAAACCGAGTTGCCAGCCCTGACGTACAACCTTCAACGAAGATACGCCCATTCACGCATGTCTCCATACAGAAGACGCTTTAGCTGAGAATCGAACAGGACAACGTCTTACTGTGAGGTGACAACGTTACCGCAGCACCACCACTGCAGCATACATATATATATATATATATATATATATATATATATATATATATATATATATATAAATATGTATACCTGTATCTGCATATCTGTGTCTGTGTATCTGTATTCTGGAAATGTTGATGGCTTCCACATAATACATTACCCATGGGAGCCAGACTGTACTGCATGATATGTTACCAATACCAGCCTGACATCATACAGGTGGGATGCAGTACAGGTAACATCATGTGCCCATGTTGTCACAGGCCCTGGTGGGATCTCCAACATTTGGTAGTGTATTGCAGGGCGGACGTGTTTGGCTGGGGGGGAATGCCTATTTATACAACTCGCATAGTGTGTGGTGCCTCTCAACCCCATTAATGTAACATGTAGCCTGTTACACTCCTCTCCCTAACAGCTACATTTGCATTGCAGTACCAGCACAACAGTGTTGTACCAATGGGTCGGTAGGCAAGGGAATCCCATTGAGGTCTGCCACGAGTGTGTATGTATGCATGTGTGCATATTTGTAGGATACACCATTCCGAGGCACATACTCCTATTACAATACACATTGCCACACAGTAGTACAGATATTGTTGTCGTCACCCATAGGTGTGGCAACACAATGCAACACCCTACTGTGACTGTGGCATGTGCATCACATGCATATCCCTGTGGTACCACTGTTGTGATATGCAATGGGTTGTTTTGGCATCGTGGTCAATGTGTGATAGTGGGTATGTCAGAGTATCGATACGGGTTCCAGTGTGTACAATATCCAGTGGGGGATGTGGGTGCTGTGTACACTGTCTTTACACCATAGTACACCTGGTATATGGCCCACGTACCACTCTCTGGTGGCCACTGTCACCACCACCCATACAGGTAACAGATAACAGGATGCAGCCCAGTTACACATGTGCTGTGTGCAGCCTACCTGTAACACATTGGACACATGGACTAGTTCATTAGCAACAATACAACCAGGTCACTAAGATGTGTGTCTACCTGCTATGTGTCAGTCAATGTGTATATGCTGGTATGACACACTATGTATTCTCCATATACAAACATTACATCCCCCATTACCATACTGTACATGTCTGTGGATGGTCTGTATGTAACATGTGACCTGGTGCAAACCTCACCCTACAGATGGTGTCATGTTTGCAATGACAGCCACACAGTTCAGTAGCAGTACATACCTGGGTAGGGGTTTAGACACAGTGTCGCCAAGTAAGGATGTGTGTGTGTGTATGTGGATGGGTTGACATAAGGGTGCAGATTATACCTGTACCAACAGGCAACTGGTCAATTTTGCACAGGAAATAACTGTTATACATACCTGTGGCATGTGTGCAACTGTACACCAGATATGCCACGGCCATGGTGTCAGCACACTGACATACCCTTGTGGAATATGACTGCAGACCATCCTCCTGCTGACACATGCATGCCTACAGCACAAATATATAACCATATGGGGATAACAATTGATGTTACCAACAGCTGAGATGCATCATAGGTGCATGGCTACACTACCTGACATGTATGCATTGCACATTACCCCTGACAACATATTACACTGCAGTACATTGCAGCACTCTATTACATTCACCATGTGCATCAGAACTATATTAGCCTGTCCCAGCATCAATGTTATGGATGAAAGGGATGTGGCACAGGTATCATCATAGGCACAGGGTGTGTGTAAGTCATCATAGCTGCATGGCTACACTACCTGACATATAAGCATTAAACATTACCCCTGACTACATTCTACACTGCAGTACATTGCAGCACTCTATTACAGTCACTGTGTGCATCAGAACCATATTAGCCTGTCCCTGCATTGATGTTATGGATGACAGGGATGTGGCACAGGTATCAACATATGCACAGGGTGTGTGAAAGTCATCTTAGCTGCATGGCTATACTACCTGACATGTATGCAGTACACATTACCCCTGACTACATTCTACACTGCAGTACATTGCAGCACTCTATTGCAGTCACTGTGTGCATCAGAACCATATTAGCCTGCCCCTGCATCGATGTTATGGATGCCAGGAATGTGGCACAGGTATCACCATATGCACAGGATGTGTGAAAATCATCATAGCTGCATGGCTACACTACCTGACATGTATGCAGTACACATTACCCCTGACTACATTCTGCACTGCAGCACATTGAAGCACTCTATTACTATCACTGTGTGCATCAGAACTATATTAGCCTTTCCCTGCATCAATGCTATGGATGACAAGGATGTGGCACACGTATCATCATATGCACAGGGTGTGTGAAAGTCATCTTAGCTGCATGGCAACACTACCTGACATGTATGCAGTACACATTACCCTTGACTACATTCTACACTGCAGTACATTACAGCACTCTAATACAGTCACCGTGTGCGTCAGAACCATATTAGCCTATCCCTGCATCAATGTTATGGATGACAGGGATGTGGCACAGGTATCACCATATGCACAGGGTGTGTTGCTGGTGTGCCAGAGGCCATGGGTGGTCCAAACATGTGTCACCATGTGTGTGGGTGAGGGGTGTAGTTCATTGATTGGGGTGTGGTGATGTGGTGTGTGTCAGTATGGGGTCACCCTAGGTGTCGTTGCATAGTGTGTGGGTATGCATGCTCACAGTTCCACCATGTGGCTGCCATATATGGGTGATGTTGGACAGCTGCAGACCATACCTGGCAGGGTGTGCAGTTCACTTCCTCCAGCCATGGACATGCTGACTGTGCCTGCCAGGGGTTCCATGGGCACATACAGGTACAGACCTTGAGGTGCTACTCTCCCCTGATAATGACATATGTCCGCTGGAACCATGTCCTGCCTGGGACTGGCCAGGGCCACGTGCACAAGTTCTGCTGTGGTGTGGTGTGGACTGCAGCCCCAGTGGTGTGCTAGGGCTGGTACTGCCACTACAGTAGCGGCTGGGCGTCATGGCACATCCACGTTGACCGCCAGCTGCTGGTGTTTCTGGCCTACATCCACGCGGCTGTTGCACCACTCCCACCACACGTTCTAGCACAGACATACCATGGTCGAGGAGGCCCACCATCTCACCCCACTGTCTATCCATGACATCGGTATATTCACGGAAGGCACCAGCGAATTCATGAAGGTTGCCACTTACAGCTGCAAAAGCAGACCACTGCAGCCTCAGGCCCTGTCTGGTGTGCATTTCCATACGTGCCTGTGCCTCCATTATGGCCTGAAACATGCTCCTGGTGGTACCAGTTGTGGCGCCTCTGCCAGAGGCATGATGATCTGCAGTCCTCCCGTGAGCACCACGGTACATCTGTCGATGTGGTGGCCTTCTGGACATCGGGCTATGCTGACTGTGACCCGACACAGTTGGCATAGACACCATACTTTCCTGGTCATTGCCACCAACCAAACATATATAATCTTATTCAAACCGGTTTCGGCTTTACAGCCTTCCTCAGTGAAAAAGCATTTCACATACATACAACACTCATGAATATTTATACATACCAGCAACCAATAGAAAAATGATATGATCCAACCCTAAGGCTGGTGTTTCTATCAGTATATAATACATATATACAAAAAAAGTCTTGTCATCAAGATGAAATACTTATAATGTCACTTATACATGAAACGTAAAACAAACAAAAAGTATGAGTATATATATATATATATATATATATATATATATATATATATATATATATATATATATATATATATATATAGATAGATAGATAGTAAATGAAATAAATAAAGAACCTATACATATTGTATTGTAGTGGGGATATATAACAAATCATGAGGCCTTCAGTACCATAGGAATAGGTATATTATATGGTTAATAAGTAGTAATTCACAAAAACAGGAATGCAAGGCTTAAAGTAGATCCAAAGAATAAACTAGTATGATACATAAACATCACATATCTGCTGTATTTAACCCTCAGTACCATAGAAATAGGTATATTATATGGTTATTAAGTAGTAATTCACAAATCAGGAATGTATGGCTTAAAGTAGATCCAGAGAATAAACTGATATGATTTATAAAAATCACATATCTGCTGTATGTAACCCTGGGTCCTATGATGTACCATATATCTGTTACATAATATATGTACAAGAACTATTCCATTGGTTGAACACACAATTGTTCCAATATTTTGGGATGAATATGATCCCATTTAATAATAAACACCTCTACTGGCAATGATATGTTATAAATTATAAAGTTAACTAATATATAACTGGACCATGTAGCCTGTAATATTATAAAAATGCATGGCATGAGCTATTAATATCTTAGGATGTATGATTCATAAATCAATATAATCCCAACTCTTCAGGCTAATTCCATTATTAACAATCATTCCAAATTATAAATGGTCATTAAGGCCAGGAGGAAAAAGAGCCCCAAGGTGAATAATCCAATATTTCTCTTTGTGGTTCAAAATACTGTGCCACCCTTGTTGATTACTCCTGTCTCCAGTGCTTTTATCTGTAATCATGAACATAAATTTGGCATTATGATGTTTAGCAGTGTGTCAATACAGAGCATTGGTCTCTTTCTTGTTCCTGATATCACTTTTATGTTCCCCCATCCTAACTCTTAGTGAGCGTGATGTTTGCCCAACATAAAATGCTGAGCATTGACATGTTGCCAGGTATATGACCCAACTGCTGCTGCAATTACCAAAAACTCTAAGGTCATAGACTCTACTCGTGTTAGCACTCGTAAATTGTTTTAATTTACTTACTTGATTACAAGATGTACAGTGGCCACATGGAAAGGTGCCCAAAAGTTGGTCTCCAGAGATAGTCATCTGTTTGTAGATGGCGCCCCCACTTTCTTTGTGTTTATAATGTGAGAATAATGCTCCTAGGGTTTTACCCCGTCTATAAGAAAACTGTCATTTTGGGCCCAAAACATCTCTGACCTCATGATTTCTTATATATCCCCACTACAATACAATATTTACAGGTTCTTTATTTATTTTATTTACTAAATATATATATATATATATATATATATATATATATATATATATATATATATATATATATATATATATATATATATATATATATATATATACTCATACTTTTTGTTTGTTTTATGTTTCATGTATAAGTGGCATTATAAGTATTTCATCTTGATGACGAGACTTTTTTTGTATATATTTATTATATACTGATAGAAACACCAGCCTTAGGGTTGAATCGGACCATTTTTCTATTGGTTGCTGGTATGTATAAATATTCATGAGTGTTGTATGTATGTGAAATGCTTTTTCACTGAGGAAGGCTGTAAAGCCGAAACCAGTTTGAATAAGATTATGTATGTTTAGTGGCATTTCATGCCTCAAGTCTAGTTATTATATATTAAATTATTCATAGCTGCGCATGCTGGCCTCTTGTGTTTTCTTCTGTATTGGTTTGGCCGGGCATACCATACTGGCGAGGCGTGGGGTTTACACTGTTCGGTTTGGACCTCGCTGTTGGACTGCAGCTCTTTACCTTCGGTAGAAGGAGGATTCCTTCCCTCTGTACTTTACACCACCAACCATTGGAAAATATAGATAACTAATCATCATCATCGAGCTTCTGTATTATTATTCATCATAAGGGATCTATTTTTTGCTTACTCAACTGACATCAGCATGTTGGCAACAACACTGCAAGTTGACTGTGGGATAAAAAGGCTATCGGAGGTTTGTTTCTCATTATTTTCACCAATTTTTTATATATCTTGGTTTATTTCAAGAAAAAAATTATTTATATGGGACATTTTGGTGTATTGGAAAAGAACGCCAAACAATATTTTGACGACAGGGCGGCCATCTTTCTTTGGTTTACTTTTGTTTGCAGCAAGCAACATTGTCGATATCATGCAGAGATTTAAACTTGGTTTATAATTGATATTTAGCATACATTTTGGATATATGTAAATGCAAGAGTGATTACAACATCTTGGGACTTTGTGTGTCGAATAACAACTTTAATTTTTGGCAATGTTTGGACATTAGTGGATTTCAGCATTGGTTTGTGACTCCAACGAAGTGTCTTGAAAAACTTTGGCAAGTTGTGAACAAAAAAACTCTGAGACTGTCCATTTTTTTGGGTTTTTACTCAGGTACTGTGGGTGTGTATTACCTCGCCAAGTTGTTCTTTTGAAACTATTTGATTACATATAGGTTCAAAAATCTGTTTGGGATATCCTACACCATATTCAAGGAAATGGTAACGATAGGATTGTGACATGTGAATAACTTCATTTGGGTTCCCTGCATATATGCACAACGTACGGACTTACTGGGTTCTGAACAATTGTGAACTGGATATAATACTGAGGAACCAAATCATTCTATACATACTATAGAAAATGGTTATGGCTATAACAAACAACTATGTGATACCTATCTTATGATAATTTTTGTATATTTTCAAACATATCTTATGTTTGTGATAGGGGGCTAAATGTGGGCCACTTTACAAATAATATTATAAGTGGTAAATATTGAAAAAATAAATATAGTACATTGCTCTATATCCATGGTTGATTCAGTAGTGTTATATAATGAGTATACAGCCTTCAGGGTGTCACATCTTACAGATATTATATTCAGAACAAAGATTTCCTTTTTTGATTGACTCTATTAGGTATGGGGTCTGTGTGTTATTTTACAAAGTTTAATTTTATAACTCATTTATTTGATTGTCTATAGGTTTGAAAACAGGTTGGGTCATTCAACATTATTTTTGAGCAATAAGACAATTATTGAGCAGTGACTTTGCGTCTAATACCACTTTGGGTTTTTATGTGCTGTATATGCGTACAACTTAACTAGGTTCTGGAACAACTGCGGACTAAACAGAATATTGAAGAATTGAACTATCTTGCATGTATTATACCTAAAGAACTGGGTTATAAACAAACAGTTATATGATATCTATCCTAAGATAACCTATGCTTATTCTCTTTACATCTTATGGTTTTGTATGTGATAGGGATTTATGTGTGGGCTACTGCATATACAACATTATATATTGTCTAAAATGAATATTATTAGCACATCGCTGTATTGGTCGATTTAGCAGTGATATTGATGAGTATACAGATTGTAGGGTGTTACATCTTAAAAATTTCATATCCAGGACAAAATCATTATTTTCTTGATTGTGTAATTCTGGGTATATAAGCTAAACAGCTGTTTTGATATGGTTATCTATTTGGATAATAGTTTATTCTAGGTTATATTGAGCCTTGCCTTTGTCATTGAGCACCTGACCATAAACATATATCAGATGCTTATTTATCCTATGATACAGCCTATTAAGTGGGTGAATTATTCAGTGAATTTAAGAACTGTAGGAGCTTAACAGTCATATCTAGGTTTTAATAACACTAGAGAATATCTTCATCTGAAGGAGTGAAATTTCTGTGCATTAGGCCATTCTTATGGGTATTTCACATACACACTACCAACATTCTACTCTATATAAGATTGATTACTATCTAGATATTTAGACTGGTATACATATATTGGGTAACCACATGAATCTTGGTGCTACAGCTAAAAAGGACGGACAATTTAGTTTTACAAGACTGGTGATTATTTGATTATTCAGTCCACTCAGATATAGCATTTATAGATTCACACATATGTATATTGGATTAAGTGCAAAAATATTAGGGACAGGACCAACATATGTTTCGAATATCTACTGTTTGTTTATATATGGTGGAATTATAAAAACTGGAAGTATATATGATAAGTCAACTCATTATTGAAATTTTGAACAATTGTTTATAGACAATTTTTATGACACCAATGTCACACCTACTGTCAAATATTTATGACAACTGACATAAATATTATAGTCATGTGTTTTTTATTTGGCCTGGTAATTTTCCAGTTCTGCCCTTAGCCAAATTCCTATTACTTATCTCATTGGGTTTGTTAGACCCTGGCAGCCGAGGTATACCCTATCTTGATTTGTTTGTTTTGGAGTACTGTTACAGTATTGTTGGGCACAACTCTTTGGACAGTCTGATCAGTTCACCTGAATTCAACCCATTTGTCTTATTCTTTTTGGTTTCTGGATCATATTTATAACTATGGATTTGGATAATATCCTCCAAGGATTATGTGCTGATCGAGACGATATAGGAGTGTTTGGTGTAGACCACGTCTCAAGCAATAATCCTAATAATACAAATATTAATACATCCGAAGGATGTGATTTGGCTTTTCAGAATCTTAGCAAGGGATTAAAAAAATCTTAGAGCCAATATTTGGCATCTGAGATTGTTTCGTGCGTAGATTCATAAGGACATGGCCCCTAGAGGTCTCAGGATAAGACTGCAGCCCATGGTTAGTAGATCTGAAGAGTGACTAACTGCAGAATGGAATCAGGCATTGCAAGAGGGATCTATGATGTTTGTTAAAATTTTGGCCTCCTATTATTAAAGAATTATTGATACTAATCTATTAGAATTCAAAACCATCTGTGAGGAATGTAAAAAATATCAGTCACTCTCCACATATGAAAGTTTTGTGGTCAGGCTGTCCAAAGAATTGGCTTCTTATGAGAAACTAACCAAAGATAGAAAAATAAAATTAAAAAATTTAATAGGGATATCACGGACTATAAAAGGGGACGTCCATTTGATACCCAGACATCTGTCAGATTTATGAATACGAATCAAGGGTTGGCAAGGGGCAGAACCAGAAAAAGACCCAGGTCCATCCTGAAACATAATGATAAATCTTTGGCCAGTACCTCGGGGGAGGAATCCTCCTACACCGATAGTGAGAGTGTCCAGTTCCAAGAGTCACCAATGCGAAAAAGGTCCAACTTCACACTCCCTTTAGAAGGGGAAAAAGGCAGCGGGGTGACGGCAAACATAAATATGGGAAGCAGAACAGACTCGGTGGAGGGATTGATAGAAATCCTATTGAGACAATAGAACCCAAATACAAAAATGTGTTGAATTTGTCTGATGTTATCCTGACTGACGAACAAGAGGAGTTACTGAATAAAGGTTTGGGATTTGTACCAAGTTTCTTTTGTGATGAATACAACATTGTATCTGATGTCATGGGTTTTTGCCGTAACCTTAATCTAAAAATATTTTTTTCAGATCAAACCTCACAAACATCTCAAAGATCTAATGATTTCAAATTTCATAAATCTCAATTTCAACCTCCAGTGAACAAACATGTATCCATTTTTCAACAATCAGTTTTAAGGGATCTACATTTTCCACATTTTGAATCACGTATCATGGGTCAAAACATTACCACATCCGAAAAAATGGCTTTAGCCAAATTAAGAAACAATCACAATATAGCAATACTACTGGCTGATAAAGGAGGGGCGGTTGTGATCTTGAATATGAGTTATTATCTCAAGGAAGGCTTGGAACAACTATCGGATACCAAATGCTACATGCATATGTCTATAGATCCCACTACTAATTTTAAAAAAGAAATTGACACATTTTTGAACTTGGCTGAGGAAGAAGGCATTATTACCCAAAATATGGCCCAACATCTCACAGTGATGGACCCTCAGAAACAAATTCTGTACCTGCTTCCCAAAATTCATAAATCTATTTCCAAACCACCAGGTAGACCTATTTTATCAGGCATTTGCTCACTTACAGAACCACTCTCCATGTTTTTGACACAACAACTTAAACCATTATTGAAAGAGGTTAGGGCCAGAATACAGGACACAACTCAGTTCTTACAAATCATACAAGATACTCAATTGGAACCACATTGGGTCATGTGCACATTGGATGTAAAATCACTGTATACCAGCATACCCCAATGGGCAGGGTTGCAGGCTCTACAATATTGGTTAGAACATGCCAACCTATATCCACCAGGCCTTAATACATTGATCATTTGCATGGCTGAACATGTGCTTAATAAAAATGTTTTTTACTTTCAAGGAGAATGTTACTGGCAACTTCAAGGTACTGCTATGGGGGCATCTTTTGCCCCCATATATGCCGATCTATTTATGGCATACTTAGAAGAATGTCTGATATATAATCCACTCCATAACATATATATGGTAGAAATTGATATATGGCATAGATACCTAGATGATTGTTGGATGGTGTGGCGTGCTGATCCTATATATCTACAGGAGTTTGTGGAATATCTCAATAGTAACATTTGGGGCATACAATTCACTATAACATATAACTCCAAAACCATTGACTTATTGGATGTAACAGTCTAAAGGAATAATGATCATACATTGAGTACTAAAATTCATAGGAAATATCCACAATACAACACTTTACTCCATGCATCCAGTATGCATCCACGCCACACCATCCGCAACATACCAAAATCCCAATTTCTCAGGATCAAACGTATCAGATCTTCCAAGAGGGATTTTGAAGAAGCCAAAGTGGATCTCCAAAACATATTTTTGGACAAGGGATATCACCAATTTGACATTATGTCAGCCAGCATATGGTCAGACAAGCAGGACAGGAACACACTACTGGAATACAAGACATGCCAATCGACAAAACAGAAATCTTCATTAAGGTTTGTCACCACATTTGGTAGAAATCACAATGCTATTAGAAACACCCTTGATGCAAATTGGAACATACTACTAGCAAATGATAATCTCAGAGATGTTTTGGGCCCAAAATGCCAGTTTTCTTATAGACGGGGCAAAACCCTAGGAGCATTATTCTCACATTATAAACACAAAGAAAGTGGGGACGCCATCTACAAACAGATGACTATCTCTGGAGACCAACCTTTGAGCACCTTTCCATGTGGCCACTGTTCATCTTGTAATCAAGTAAGTAAATTAAAACAATTTATGAGTGCTAACACGAGTAGAGTCTATGACCTTAGAGTTTTTGGTAATTGCAGCAGCAGTTGGGTCATATACCTGGCAACATGTCAATGCTCAGCATTTTATGTTGGGCAAACATCACGCTCACTAAGAGTTAGGATGGGGGAACATAAAAGTGATATCAGGAACAAGAAAGAGACCAATGCTCTGTATCGACACACTGTTAAACATAATTCCAAATTTATGTTCATGATTATAGATAAAATCACTGGAGACAGGAGTAATCAACAGGGGTGGCACAGTATTTTGAATCACAAACAGAAATATTGGATTATTCACCTTGGGGCTCTTTTTCCCCCTGGCCTTAATGACCATTTATAATCTGGAATGATTGTTATTACCAGAATTAGCCTGAAGAGTTGGGATTATATTGATTTATGAATCATACATCCTAAGATATTAATAGCTCATGGCATTCATTTATATAATATTACAGGCTACACGGTCCGATTATATATTAGTTAACTTTATAATGTATAACATATCATTGCCAGTAGAGGTGTTTATTATTAAGTGGGATCATATTCCAAAATATTGGAACAATTGTGTGTTCAACCAATAGAAGAGTTCTTGTACATATATTATGTAACAGATATATGGTACATCATAGGACTCAGGGTTACATACAGCAGATATGTGATTTTTATAAATCATATCAGTTTATTCTCTGGATCTACTTTAAGCCATACATTCCTGTTTTTTTGTTTTTGTGAATTACTACTTAATAACCATATAATATACCTATTTCTATGCTACTGAGGGTTACATACAGCAGATATGTGATTTTTATGAATCATACTAGTTTATTCTTTGGATCTACTTTAAGCCTTGCATTCCTGTTTTTGTGAATTACTACTTATTAACCATATAATATACCTATTCCTATGGTACTGAAGACCTCATGATTTGTTATATATCCCCACTACAATACAATATTTACAGGTTCTTTATTTATTCCATTTACTATATATAAATATATATATATATATATATATATATATATATATATATATATATATATATATATATATATGTGTGTACTCATACTTTTTGTTTGTTTTATGTTTCATGTATAAGTGACATTATAAGTATTTCATCTTGATAACGAGACTTTTTTATTTGTATATATGTATTATATACTGATAGAAACACCAGCCTTAGGGTTGGATCGTACCATTTTTCTATTGGTTGCTGGTATGTATAAATATTCATGAGTGTTGTATGTATGTGAAATGCTTTTTCACTGAGGAAGGCTGTAAAGCCGAAACCGGTTTGAATAAGATTATATACGTTTAGTGGCATTTCATGCCTCAAGTCTAGTTATTATATATTAAATTATTCATAGCTGCACATGCTGGCCTCTTGTGTTTTCTTCTGTATTGGTTTGGCCGGGCATACCCAACTGGCAAGGCGTGGGGTTTACATTGCCACCAACCGCCAACTGTCCCTCTGCTATAGCCACATATGATGGGGTTTGTAGGAGCACTGTAACTGTATGCGGGCTTGAGGTGGCTAGGAGGGTGATGTCAGATGTTGGCGCAGTGTCGGCCTCTTGACAACCCCACCTGTGCCTCACCTGTACCATCATCATCATCATCATCATCGGTGTCTGTAGGGACACCTACCTCAGTTTGCGTGCAGGAGGGACCCTGACCCACCTCGCCACATGTGGGTGAAACAAATACACACTTTAAGACTTGTACAGTATTTCATAACAGTACACACACTCACACTGACAGCCACCTTACTACCTCACTTTCCCTGGGTTTACAGACAGTCCCGCATTCAGTTACATATGTTCCCCATCCTGCATGGCAGTTGTTAATATACACACATTACTACTGCCCATTAACATATAATTTCTCTCCATGCTTACACATGTGGTTACAACACCTCCCTGACTTCAGTGGAGTAGGTTGTACATGGCCTCACTGCTGTCATCCCGTATTACCCTGTGTATGGGCAGTAATGGTGTACAAGGCCCCTATATGGTTGGGGCTGCTACATTCGCTACATATGTCACACACCAGAGCCTCAGACTACAGTCTTTCTCAGTCCATGCCACATCTGCTGTACAAACGACCCATCATGTGGACAACAGTACTACCTGGATACTCTCACTGATGTGCTGTGGTAATTCCCTATTGCATTTGTAGTGCTGCATATGTGAGTAGCCAGTTACCTATCTGCTGCGGGCAATGTGATGTGTATACCTGGTATGTACTTCACCTCCTAATTCATGCTCCATGCTACAGACCTTGTTATGCTATCAGCTGTCCTGTGTTCACATACCAGACAGGTTGTCCTGGTGTCCCATGTCTCACTCCATGTACATGTACAGCACAATCCCAAGGGGAAGTACTATCATGTGGTCAATCCCACTGTCGCCTGTGCATACATGGACACCCACATACACACACACACACACACACACACACACACACACACACACACACACACACACACACAAACACGTACACCCACATCTGACATGTATCGTCCACACTCCACTAGCTTCCACTTAAAATATACAATCGAGACACACACACACACACACACACACACACACACACACACACACACACACACACACACAAACACACACTCCTACATGTGGATTTGCACAACATTTGTACATACAGTCTTCCCATTACCCTTCTGTCAACATGCATTACATATGGTGCTCAATAGCATGCCGTGCAACTATAGTGACTTCATGCTAGTGGCAGTATACATATGTGTGATGCATGGGCTGTGTTGGTAGGTGATGGCCCTTCCCCTTGTTAACACTGCACCCATACCTTGCAGGTGTGGAAACCATTGCTGCATATGTAGTACTGTGTCGGTTATGTCAGCTCCACTGCTCACAGCCCCAACTCATACCTGGGATGATATGTGAACAGCTATCATTTGTGAATGCCTGTTGTCTGCGTTACAGATCACAACATCAGTAGTGCATGTATGACCTGTACAAGACTATTACACTGACAACCAGAGGACCTTACCATGGCTGTGGGGGTGCCCTACACATGTCCCAGACCTCTGCATGGATTCGAGGTCTACTCATGTGCACATCCCTTGGAGTGCACACACTGCTGTCATGAGTGCTGTGGGGTCAGGGTTACATCTGCCACATTTATTAAACCAGAATGTGTGCAGCTGTAGCCATGGCGGTGTTGAATCACACATGTCCCTACTGTAGGCCGTGTGTCCTGCCATACTTCACATCCCTGTGGACACATTGCACATTGACAGGATGTTAGTTATCTTGCATGTGTCAGTTGTTACCTTCCGATACCCCAGCATGGTCTTTACTGTGATGCAGTGCATTTCACAGCAACAAAATGTGAATGTGTACAGCATGCAGTATGGATAGGTGTGTTAGATGTGTCCATGGGATATCCCAGACTTATTACATGCCCAGTGTATCATCATGCATGAACATGAACCATACTCACTGGCTACGGGCTGTTGATGTCAGTGGCCACAGCTGTTGCATTCATAAAAGGTGAGTGCAGCATTACATTATATCAACAGTAGAATTCCACAATATTAAAGCTTATGCACAACTGTTTATTACTACTACACAGCAGCAGACTATGTATATGACACCTCAGATTTGCATGATGTACCTCTACAGATGCAGATGCAGATGCATACACAAGAGTCATGTACCAATGTGCCCTGGGGCCTTACCTGCATGCTCCTCAGCTGGCATGTTGTTGGCACCCACCTCCAAAATGTGCCCTGCCAAGTGTTGCTGCTGTAGGCAGCCAGGTGCCACAAGGCTGCTGAGAAGCTCCTCCACATGGGTGAGGGGTGGATGGGCAGATTGCCCCTCTGTTCTGAGGTAATCCCCCCTTACTGCAGTTGCACACAGAGGTACATGGTGAAGCAGGTCAATGCAATGATGCTGGACCTGCTTATAGCTGCGGTTATGCAGTCCGACATCATTGACCCTGTGGACTAGCTCATTCCACAGGGCGGTCCTCTCCTGCTGGTCATGGGCTGTTGGCCTAAACAGCTGTTTGTAGTGCTGTACCAGGTGGTCGATAATGACCTCTGTCTCAGCGGCACTGTATGCCGGCAGACGACTATGTGACATGTTCCCTGGAAGACATAAAGATGTAAACAGGTCTGAGCCACCCATACAGCAGGGTTACCATAGTTCTTAATACACATATTTGTCTCCCCACCACCATATCAGCTACAACAAACTGTTCAAAGAATGCAATTGTTATGTCAGCTGCTTACCTACCAGTGGGATATATGTTGTCTTGTACCAAGCTTTGTTGTATGTGTATGTGCCACTCTTTGTGCTATGTGTTTGTAGCCAGCCATGCTCCCTGTGGGGACACTTATCTTTGCTGGCCTGTTACAGACTATTTCACCTGCATGCCATTGTCAGTGCCACTATATATACATATATATATATATATATATATATATATATATATATATATATATATATATATATATGTGTGTGTGTGTAAATATACATCTATGTACATATAAGTGTAGATATATGTTGTACATTGTTGATATACCTATGTCTATATGAGTGTCTGTGTATCTGTACAGATTCCTATTACAAGAACGAAAGTTCACTACTTTGAACTTGTAATAGGAAGCCTCACTTCTGCGAAAGTTCACTTTAACGAAAGTCAACTTTTGCGTAAGTGCACTTCACTGAAAACACTGCAGCACAGTGGAGGACATAAACAACAAACTATGTCCTCCACTATGGTGCGATAGTCACGGACCTTAGGTTTTGGGCAAGTGTTAGGGTTAGGGGATAGTTAGTAAAGCTATCCCCTTACCCTAACCCATGCCCTAACCCTAAGGTTCGTGACTATCGCACCATAGTGGAGGACATTGCTATGTCCTTCACTGCGCTGCAGTCATCATGGACCTTAGGGTTAGGGCACAGGTCAGGGTAAGGGGATAGCCTTATGGGCTATCCCCTTACTATGACCCATGCCCTAACCCTAAGGTCCATGAGTAGTGCATGGAATTTCAGTACAACACCCGTTGGTTGTACTGATCTTCGCATAAGTGCACTTTCGATTAAGTGCACTTTTGCTGCAGTGAGCATTCCATGCACTATTTTGAATTAGTGAAAATTCGATCTAGTATATGGAACCCATGTATATATATATATATATATATATATACATAAATATATAAATATATATATATATATATATATATATATATATATATATATAAGATAGGGTCTATATTACATTTTCGAAAGTTTCAAACATCGAACACCATATGGTCGACACCATATGAGCGACGTTTGAAATTTCAAAAATATAATAAAAAAAATATATAAAAACCTATATTTACCTAAACGCTGTAGGCAGGGGGGCAAGCCCCCCTGCACCCCCCATCTGAAATATTCCTACTCTGAGATCACACTCCATTGAAGTAAAGGGAGAATATTCCCTATGGCGATTTTCATGTTACGCGTGTGACATTTCGACTTTTCGACCAATCAGGTTTGCTCAATACGCGTTCGCCGTTTACAATTTTTGATCATGCAATAGGAACCCAATAAGATATATGAGATATATAGGTACATGCACATATACACACACAAAAGGTATTAGTAGCCATGCATATGTAGAAGTAGTGTGGACGTACTGGGTGCAAAGTATATCTCTCAGCCACAAGCCCTGTAACTGGTACCTGTGACATGTGTAGTGTGTCAACCATTCTCATAAAGGGAATATTTACATTATACATATACCCACTCACAATTCAAAGGACATGAGAAGACACACAGGTATGTATACACAGACAACCTTTATTTGTGTATTTTACAATAATGTATGCCATTACTTACAGCACATAGATTTGGACTTATTTAATCAGTGAGGAATGCAAGGCCCACACAAAACAGTAGATGCAGACAGTGCGGATATATAACATACTATGCTGTCCAGGCCAAGCCCTTCAATTTGTATAACTGTAGACAAAGGATTTGCCATCAAGATAAGTAACAATAAACAATAACAGATGTAGTTCAGCAGTCCCCATTTACACACTGTAGTCAAGGCCTATGGGGGACATTTATTATCTGTGGTAATGTCTATGTATCTGTCACATGTATGGACCCTGACCAAAACATTTTGTGGGAGTCCACGATATGACTGGGATGATAGTAGGAATGCTAGCAGCAAATAATGATAGGCCATTACCGAACACCCCCTAACCATATCACAGCAGGACAAAGCCAGCCATATATGTGGAGGACAGAGGCAGGAACACAGGGCCATACTCGCAATATTGCTGTTACACACCCTGCAAATTGCTGGTGTTACAGGATTTGTTGCAACATACCCTTATGCAGGAATAAGACAGCAGGAACACAAATGGATGTAGCCATGTACTGATAGCACGCAACAGACAGATTGCCGGGGATATATCTAGGACAAGACCTGTGTGGTGCACAGGCAAAAGCAAAAAGACAATCCACTGGCCATCATGTGGATAGGCCCACAGTTGAGAGCGATGCAGACCGACTGCATTCCATCCTAAACTACTATCTACACGCAAACACTGCAAGACCAGCAATATACAATGCACATAACAACATTACTCACTCTGTCTGTGGGTCTGGAACCTCTTACGATTGTGTAGTTGGCCTGTGTCTGCAAGCCCTGCTGTAAGAGGTACTGCAACCTGCCATCTGTAACACTGCAGCCCACATACACGAAGGATGTCCTCCATACTGGAAAGGTGAAGGGACAACGCCCACATGAGTCAGCAATTTATAGTACTGGGTTGCCATGACAGTGGTTAACTGAATCACTACACAGCAGGCTGCACGCAGTTAGCAACTGTTGCACACTGATTAGTCCAGAGCCTATCACCTGATCATGTGCATCACCTACAAAAGCCATGCTGTAATCCATTCAAACCAACTCAATTGCTCTAGTGGAGAGGGAGAGAGAGAGAGAGTGAGAGGGGGAAAAAGATAAAATGAAACACACACACAGTGGGAAAAAAGAAAGCCTACAAGCCAAAACTGGGAAGGTGTCACACCTGTCCTAAAAAAAAGTATGTAAAACATAACTGTATGTAATTTAATGTAGTATGTGGTACAGATTAATAGGATATATGATGTTGAATGTTTGATACGTGCCATCTGTATTTGTCCATGTAATGATGCTCCACTGAACAATTGCTCTGGACAATGCTTTCTGTCCCTGTAGGCAGTGGGACATACCTGCCAGCTGTGCAATGAATGACAAAGATGTCAGCCATAATATCTGTGTGTGTTATGTTAGTGGGACAATAGCTGGTGGTGGAAGTACTGGCATCATGATAGACACATGGGTGGTGGCACTTGCAGGACAGTCATGTTAATGTGTAATGTAGCATGCACAAATGCCATAGGTGTATAATAGCCATACCAGCAATCTCACACCATATATACCACCCTAATGTTAGTCTGTATTCACATGTGACACCTGTCTGTGATGCAGCAAGGCAGAACAGTGCAGATGTGAATGAAAGACAGTTACAGAATGCGGACCAGATGTCTGTATGCACTCCACATATAGATAAATGTCTGTGTGATACAGAATGTGATGTGTATGTGTACAGATGGGTTCCATACACTAGATCGAATTTTCACTATTTCAATATAGTTCATGGAATGCTCACTGCAGTGAATCGAAAGTGCACTTACGTGAAGTTCAGTACAATGAATGGGTGTTGTACTGAACTTCCGTGCAGTACTCACGGACCTTGGGGTTAGGGCACGGGTCATAGCCCATAGTGCTATCCCCTTACCATGACCTGTGCCCTGATCCTAAGGTCCGTGACAACTGCAGCGCAGTGAAGGACATAGCAATGTCCTCCACTATGGTGCAATAGTCACGAACCTTAGGGTTAGGGCATGGATTAGGATAAGGGGATAGCTTTACTAACTGTCCCCTTACCCTAACCCATGCCCTAACCCTAAGGTCGTGTTTCACCATAGTGAAGGACATAGCTTGTTTTTTATGTCCTCCACTGTGCTGTGCTGTTTTCGGTGAAGTGCACTTAACGCAAAAGTACACTTTCGCAGAAGTGAAGCTTCCTATTACAAGTTCGAAGTAGCAAACTTTCGTTCTTGTAATAGGAATCCATATAGATACATATATATATATATATATATATATATATATATATATATATATATATATATATATATTTTTTTTTTTATATCTCAATATATATATATATATATATATATATATATATATATATATATATATATGTATACCTGAACATACTTATCAATGTATAGATGTGTGTGCATATCTGTACCGTTGTAGTGTACCCCTTCCACACTGAACATTCCCTATGGTAGACTGACATTTCTGCATGATATGTTACAGATATTGCCCTGATATGTACAGGTAACTTTGATTACTGTTGGAGAATTGTAGCTGTGTTGTTGAGGGTCCTGATGTGATGTACTGTATGCGCTGGATAGTGGATTGCACAGCATATCCATTAGGGCTGGGGGGGTTACATAGTAGTAATTACCAGGTGTCCCTCATTCGTACCCCCATCCCCTTTAACTGTGCTTATGGTCTGGTATGTTGTACTGAGTGGATCAGGAGTTTGTTCACATGTGCAAATTCTATATACATGTCTATCTGTATATATACACAGTGGGCCTATTTATCTGTCTAGGTACGAGTGCTGTTATATGCTTATTTGTGAGTCATACATACACATGCATATACCTATAGCTTTCTATCTGTCTATAATTACAGATATATATCTGTCCATATGTCTATGCATGTTTGGCTTATATGTTTGCCCTGTACCTCATTATCTTGGCAATTGACATGGATGGTCTTAGGATTGAAGTCAGTCACTCGTGCCGACACGTTCATCTCCATTATCTATGCTTACTACTTCTTATTTGTGCTTACACCTGCTTCCTAGTGCCTTATTCATTATGACACTGACACTTCACATGTGCATTTATTGCAGTACTCCTGTTCAAGTATAAATGTCATTTAGTAGGTTATACAGCAAAACGATGTTGATATACAGATTTCATATGGAAAATAAAATGTGCTGTAGTGGGACTCAAACCGAGAATGCATGTGCATTAGGCGGATGCTCTGCCCACTACACTACTGCTGTTTTGCTTCATTTGCATATTTCTACCTTAATATCATACCCATGCTCCCTTTCCCCAACCTCCGAGCTCCATGTACACAGCATCCATACATTCTCCTGTTGCTAGCCCTGCCATACCTCCACTTCTCGGGAACCATCACGTACGTTATCTCGCCCCATGGGTCATCAGGCTTCCCCAGTTTTGTAGTCTGCGAACATGCGTGCCCTGCCATAGGTTATCTGTGTAATGGCTGGAAACCCAAATAGCGATAACATTTTTGGGTTGTCCTGCAAGGGACATTCTTGTCTTTGTTTTAAGATTAGACTTGGTGGGTCTCTCCCACTGGAAGTATCCTGCCTGTAGTCTGGGAAGCAGTGGTTTGTTTACTTTTATTGTGTGTTTGTATGTTTTACCTGTCTAGCTGGGGGGGGGGTTGATACTACATGTTACACGTTTGTTGATTGAGCCCCTCACCCCATTGGCATGGCCAGTGAACATATGTAATTCTTAACTGCTGTATTATATCCTAGCTATATATTTGTGTATATTTACAGACACACACACACACACACACACACACACACACACACACATATATATATATATATATGTATGCATACATATATATATATATATATATATATATGTATGTATATATGCATGTGTATATATATATATATATATATATATATATATATATATATATATATATATATATATATATATATATATATATATATATATATAAAATGACGTGGCTGTATGGGTGTCTGCATATGTATATATTTATATGTGGGTATTTATATATATGTCTGTTTCTGTATGTATACATTTGTACTACAGAGAGGGAGAGGTATATCTCCATGTAGTTATGGGTATATATACACACACATACCTCTACATATTTAGCTACATATCTTGTCATTTTGCCTGTTATTGCTGGGTACTGTTTCGTGTGCATACCGGCCAACCTTGTGTGCCATGTATGCTTTGCGATACCTACAGCTAAATCCGTTAGTGTACACAGAGTCATACATGAAATCTATTGTTAGTACTAGGTAATCAGTCATCGCATGAGGGACAGCCCGGGCATTGGGTGTACAACTTTTGTCTACACCCAGAGTTACATAGGTACCCATGGCTGTGTGCATGGACTATGGCATGTGCCAGACGTAGGATTTGTTGGGTTGAGACAACATAAGGGATGGGTCCCGAGAGGGGGGTGTGGAGGGGGGCAATGGGTGGTGGGCTGGTAACCAGGGTTGATATGGTGATATGGTGGCTGTGTGTGTGCATTGGGTGGAGGGAAACAGAAGTGTGGGTAATAAATGTATAGGTCAGGGATGGCCTTGGTTGGATGGGCCTGTACTGCTCGGGCTGCCTAGTGGGTGGGGGAGAGGGGGATGTGATGTCAACATGTGGAACATGACCATGGGCTAATTTAAATCCCTATTTCAAAGACACACATACATTACATTGAGCTTGGTACTGTTTTGCAGGGCAGATGTGTTTGTCTGGGCGGGGGGTATGCCAATTTGTATGTGACGTATATTGTTTGGGGCCTGTCAAGGCCTTTCACGGTGCATGTGAACATATATGTGTCTGTTAATCTACCATTGCTATCTACAGATGTCTGGCCATATATACCTCTGTGGGTGTATATATTTGCTTACATATTTCTAACTATGTCCGTATATACCTATGGGGACATTTATCTGCATACATATGTGTAATTTGCTGTGTGTATGTGGACGTATGGATATTGACATATATATGTGTAGTTGTCGGCATTTGCATGTATATCTGTTCATATATTTGTATATATATGTACATATCTGTGGATATTTATATATATATATATATGTGTGTGTGTGTGTGTGTGTGTGTGTGTGTGTGTGTGTGTGTGTGTGTGTGTGTGTGTGTGTGTGTGTGTGTGTCTGTATGTGTGTGTGTGACTACATCTATAGATATGTTGTATCTGTTTAGATAGTAATATATTTGTACACACATCCATCTAGCTGTAGGTATACATTCTCTGTGCTGTTGCTTGACTGCACTGGATGATATGTTTCTGAAAACATCAAATTTATTTATATCTATCATGGCTTAGTGGTAAGTCTGTTTGTCTAGGGTGTGCAGGGTCCTTGCAAGAGCTGTTTATTTTGTTGCTGGGAAGAACATGGGCCGTTGTGTACAGAGTGATCATGGCACATTAAAGCAGTTGTACGCGGGTGTGCATGGGTTTGCGCAGAGCTAAGCACTGCTAACCTCTGATTACAGTTTCTAACACTCATTTAGCTTCTACCTTGCTTAACATGTGTAGGTAATGCTTACTCCCACGCAAACACACTTAAACATGCTTACTAGTGCTTATATATGCTTACTACTGCTTATTTGTGCATAAACCTGCTTACTAGTGCCTTATTAATAAGTAGTCCAGTTCACATTTAAATGTTATTTAGTAGGTTATACAGCAAATATATGAGAAAAAATGTTCATATACAGATTTCACATGGAGAATGGTATGTGCTACAGTGGAACTCAAACTGGGAATGCCTGCTCATTAGGCTGACACCCTGCCCACTACACTATTGCTGTGCTGCTTCATTTGCATATATCTTCCTTGTTATACTCTTCAGCCTTTTAAGCTGCTTTAACCGTAGCTAAGCAATGGGCACACCTGTACACCTACGGTTAGCTGTACTTGGATTTAAGAATAATATAATGGGTTTTCTTTGGTTTATTTATATGTATTGTTGCTATTGTACACATGGGGGACTGTTGGTGGGGATATGCAGACACCTGTGAGTGGTCTCACTCATTCCTTTGGCCCTTCTGCTGTTCTTCATTGTGGGGGCATGTATATTCTGAAAGCTCTGCTCTCAGAAACGCCCCCTGCACTCTTACATGCTCCGTGTAAGATTAGGAGCTCGGGCAGCATGCCTTCATTAATATGCATGGCGTGCTGCCATCCTGCTCCTAAGCGGACAGTTCCATGCAGGACTAGACTAGTCCTGCATGGAAGATTAGTAAATCTGAGGGATTGTCAATAAGTAAAATTCAGAAAAAAAGAGTTAAATTACCTTCCATATGCATTCTACTTGCTTATAGTCAGGTTTCTATTTATGCTTTAACTGAGTATGTTATTGTTTCTTACTTTATTGTTAAAGGTTTATATAAAACTAAAATTGTCCTTCTTTTCAAAAAGGAAAAAAACAAACAAACAAGCTTTAATGTCATGTCAATTTCCTTGTAAATAAGGATTGAAGAAAGGGAAAAGGTAAAAGGAAAAAGTCCTTCATTGCCCCCCCCCGTTTTTTCTTTTCCTTATCTTGCTTCCACTTTAATCTATATGCCTCTTTGAGGATATAATAGCCCATACATTTGCTCTATTTGTTCAATAATTATATTTGTTTGTAGAAATGACAAAGTAGGGTCAGGATCTTCAAAGAGTTTAACCAAGTTTGTAAGGAAAATCTTTAACTGGCAACAATAAATGTTCTTTTATTTGCTTGTTTTTTCAGTTCTCTAATAAGTGGAAGGAATTGCTTTCATTTTGCCATCACTGTTGTTCAGTGGTCATTTCAAAACACCCACTACTTCCATCCTATTTCAGTGATGACATAGCCCATGCAGTTTTAAGTACCAATACTTTGTCCTGAGATGAAATAATTTAACCACTATAGCTGTCGGAGAAGAACAAAGTTTTGCAGCAGGTGTACCTAGGGACTGGTGTGCTGTCTCTATCCCAAAAGTACTGAGTACCTCCACCCAGGATACTATAAGCCTAGTAGGACAACAGTCAAGACTGAAGAAAACAAATGTTTAGCAATCCAACTTAGACCAATGTCTGGTGGTAGTGTCAAAGACTGCACTAGTTTCCTCTGGGGGTGCTGTAGGCAATACACTGAGTTTAATGTAAGCTGACTGAATTATAAAGGTTTGAATGGCAAGTCTGCATTCTACTGACAAAAGTACAATCCAGTTGCCAAGACAAGCTATTCAAGTGTTTCACCCAATCAGACAATCACTTTTCTTGATATGCCCATGGTAGAGTTCTCTCTGAATATTAAAACTTTCTTCTGATCAGATATTTCTGAGTGGCATGAGGTGTAAACTTATCTTGTAGTGGATATGTGTGGCAACATCAGATTATAAGCCTTTATCCAAGCCTACATAAAGATCATTGTTCAGAGTCATAGCAGAACTCTTAAGCTGCTATATGGAGTGCATGTACAAGACAAAAGCAAATTATGCAGATATAAACAGTCTTAGCTAAGTTATACATAAAAACAATACCATCTGGGTAATCTTCACTGGTCTTAAAAAGAAGCTGATGCATAACAAGACCAACAGCTTTGGGCTGGTTAGCATATAACTTTGAACTGCATTCAGTGATAGATTGAGTATCTTTAGCCTTAGGCACTTTTAAGTCTATGGGCCCCTCACCTCCTTACACTTTTTTTGGGGGCACGCAAAAATACATATGTTCATGTGGATTCATCATTTGATATTTGAACTACTGTCATTATAACAAACAATGTCCATATCCATCAATTATAGCTGCTTGACTCTGTATACCACAATGACTGATAAAGATATAAAGTGACCACAGGAAAGTATGTCAAACTGCTTTACAGAAATGTACAGTAGTCCTGCAAAGACATACTAATGGCTATTTAGCATGATCATGATAGCAGAGTATAAGCCATTCTTATCCATAGACATCCCTATTAATCAGCAGTCATAGCCCCATTTGTTGACTGTATATACTTCAGCTGTTTGATTGTGGTAAAATAATAATTATGGACACAATGATGAATTTCAGGACTGTTTAACACAGACACATAGTAGCCCAGGTATTTTGAGATATTTCATGTAATTGCATACTAGTCCTGCAAAGCCAGACTATTTAATGTGATCTAGCAACAAGAAAAAGTGTTATTTTTTATCCACTGGCACCCACCACACTTACATTGCATTGTCACAGTTACTTTGCATAGCACACCTTATCTGCTTGTGGTAGAAAAATACATTTGAACCTCAAGAGCAAGATTCAGGACAAAGACACAAAATAAGGAGGGATAAAGGCCCAGTATCAGGAACAAGATTTTAAATATTGTTGTTATATACTCAGAGTTACTAGAATAAATATTTTTTGCACTGGCATGTATTATTTTGAAGAACATTAAATGTGAAATGTTTATCATTATATGAAAGTACATTCCTCAGCAGTTTACTAGAAAAACATACATTTATGTGGAAAACAATAAAATGAGGCAAAGTCAAGAAAGTTCTGCAAAATCAGGGATAGTTTCAAGTTGGGTTCATGCAATCAGTACTCAAAGTTCATTTCCCATAAATGTAAACTAATCCTATAAAATCAGAATGCAAGCTATGCTGACAAAAAGAAGGCAAGTGGCTTTCATCCACAGACCAACCCTTCCCCTTTAATATCTATAATTCTTACAGATTTTGCAGGGAACAAGAACACTTTATGAGGCACAGACCAAAATATGGGTTAAAGGCAGGGATGGTCTGTAAAATCCTGAACAGTTTCAACTTGGTTTCACACAAACGGTGTCTGGAGTAAATACACCATACAGATTTCTCTAAAGCTAGACTGAAGGCTTGTCAAACAACAAAAAGATAAGTTCCAGACCAGAAATATTGGGCAAAATAAGGACATTATGCAAAATCAGGGACAGTTTCAAACTTGTTTCATACAAAGATTGGCTGGAGAATATTATTTCACACAAATGCATACCAGCTCCTAAAGTCAGACCTTAAACATTGAAAATGAAGAAGATAATTTTCTTTCATTCACAACACATCTAGCCACCACATCACACTGCCAGCCAGCATTTTAAAAAGATAGACTAGATATTCAAATTTTACAAATATGCAGACATGCCCTTAATGCCAGGCAACAGACTGAGCTAATAAAGAGGGCAAGTTACTTTCATCCACAGCAAAACTACACACTTAATACCAGGCATAAAACAGACCAAATGAAGAAGGCAAGCAACTTTCATCCACAGCACAGCTCATCCCACAGTCTGTTTGCATACCAACATATTAAAAAGGAGAGAGTAAATATTCTAATTTATTTTATACATATGAACACTCTCCTCAATACTAGACTTTAAACAGCTCAAAACTATGTAAATGAGGAGGGAAAATTATGTTATCCACAACTCTAGCACTCCCTCAAAACAGATGGAATAAAGGTGCCTGTTTATTTCACAAAATTGTGCATTAGCTAGAAATGACAGCTTTAACTTGAGCAAATGATGAGGGAAAGTTATTTTATCCACAACTCAAGTAGCTGCCAGTATGTTATAAAAAAGAAAGTATTTCAATTAATTTTATACAAATCCAAAATACCTCTTCATGACAAACTTAAACTAAGCAAACAAAAGGGCAAGTTGCTTATATTCACAACAAAAAAATCTGGTTACTTGCAAGCATTTATATATATATATATATATATATATATATATATATATGTATTCATAGGTTCATAGGTAGGTACTAGGCTGTCGGCTCAAGGGCCTAAGTAAGCCTAGCCAACAAGGTTCCCTGGCTTAAGCCACCCAAGAAAGTTAATTTCCTGTGCCCCTGTCGAGCAGAGCCACAGAAGTGATCCCTGGGGTGTATTTTATATATATATATATATATATATATATATATATATATATATATATATATACACACACATACATACATATATATATATATATATATATATATATACAGATAGATAGATATGGGTCTACTTCTGTAGACAGAATTTATACTTAACCACATTATAGTTTACTAAGAGAACACCAACAAAATTTTACTAAACCGAAACTGCACTTTAACAAATATTTGTATAGGGAATACAGACTTGGCCAACATTGAACCAGAAAACACACCACAGTATGTCAAACCCACCCATGTTGGTGGCTAAGCCCCCCCCCCATGAAGGGCTGTACCCCCACACTCCCCCTAACTAAACATACCAACTCCGGGATCACACTATAATGTAGAAAATGGCAAGTTTCCCTATGTAGACCAACTGCCTCCATTCCCTGTAAAAAAAAAAAAAATCAGTAATGTACAATTTCAGCTTAGTGAAATGTTTTTGTTATCATCTTAGTAAACTAAAATTTGGTTAAGTATACATTCGATCTATAGAAGTAAACCGTATATATATATATATATATATATATATATATATATATATATATATATATATACACATACACACACACACACACACACACGCACACACACAGACATATGCGTATATATATATATATATATATATATATATATATATATATATATATGTATATATATATATATATATATATATATATATATACATAACTTCACATTGGCAATCTACTAATACCAGCAACTTGCCAGTTACAAATTTTAATATATGCCCAGGCTTATTAATCACTGCCAGATCAATACATCTTGAGATGTTAATGAACAAAATGTGACATTGCTTTATAAAGGGTTCCTGCACTTTACATTTCTTTAATTAAGAAAATAAATAAAAATCACCAAACCAGAAAATAATCACCAACCCCTGCTGAGCATTTGCAAATGACTGCCACTTTACGTATATAATACTCATGGTGTCTTTCACCGTTTTTATTAAATAAATATTTAGTTTTGCAAGTTATGCATTGCTTGTCATGTTTGGCATGCAAATTAACTAAAATGATTTAAGCTTACTAGCATAACATAATGGAACTTTTAAAGTACAGATCATTTTTTTTTTGACTAGCCATGAGCCCACTTGAAGCTCTGGGCTCCAGCCAACTGCCTGAATTGTCCTTATTGTTATCTATCACTAATTGTATTAGTTCAAGATCAAAGGGACCAAACAGAGAAACTGTACACAATGTAAATCATGTGATAGACCATGAGATTATTTCCATTTGAATGTCAATGATTAAAACACTAAGTTGGAAAATGAAGACCAATGTATGTCTGAAGTGATGCATCATACGGGGAAACAACCTCAAAAAAACTGAATGTCTTTATAGTTAAGAAGAAATTCTTTCAATAGTTATGTATCATCACATGTTCAGATGCTGATATATCCTGTGTTTAGGCTGGCCAGCACCAAGGTGATCAGAAAGTTTGTGAATTCTTTATGCAGGAAGCAGGTAGAGGAGGTGTTACCTAGACTGTGCTCCTGTTACCATGATATGCTCATATTACTAATGCTTAATGGAGTTCAAAGATTGACCTAAAGACTTAGAAACCTTTGGGGCAAACAATGTGATTATACCCCCTGCCTTGTCCATTTGTGTCCTAAATGATGGAGTACCATATTGTGGAAGTATGTTTCCAAAGCTGTACCTGAATTGCCTCAGGAGCAATTTCCACTGTGATTGATAGTTCATTAGGTTCAGAACAGGTCAAAGATAATAGTTGGTTTGCTCTGTTCTAACTTAGAATTGCAGCACATGCCTTTGCTATGTGGCATGAGATGTTATTGGTAACCATGGCGTCATGAATTTTAGAAATGCCACTGACAAAAAAGAGATTGTGGTTGTGGTTGCCCTTACAGACATTTCCCCTTTGGAAATGTGTCATCTTCCCAAATCTAGATTAGCAAGCACTATTATTTCTTAAATAAGAAGCTAAAATTAACACTTGGTTTTGAACATACCCATATCTGGGCAAGAATGATGAGGTAATGCCAATTTCTTGTGAAGATACCTTTCATGTAGATCACTGCAGGAATAAAATTGCATGTACCAGGATAATGCATAAACTTGAAATTTGTTTAAGAAGCACTTCCATAAGGAGTGATAGGGAAAATCTACTAAAACTAGTTGTGTGTAACGACAGAAGTAGTAACAAAAAACGTATCACCCTTCAGTGCATGGATCAGGAAGAAGCAGCTAGCGTTCCTTTAGTTACTGGGGCATGGTACAATGATAAGAATGCTCTTGATAGCCTCACAAAGTTCATAAGATGCCACAATTATTGAGGCAATGGAAGAGGTGGTGGTTTATAATATAGAAAAGCAATATCCACTCATTTGGTTGAACAATACAAAAGCAAAAATACAGGAGTTAGGGAAAATGTGCAACTCAGTAAAAGTAGTTTAATATTTGCTGACTATATACAACTGACATCTTTGTCCAGACAGAGATTTCAATTTTATCAAGGTATTTTTAGTATATTTAAAAAAAAGATCTTGTTTCATTCTAGCAAAAGTCTTAAATTCACCTCATATACATTTTTGTGAGACAGTAGTCATTTATTCAAAGCTTTCCTGTGTCTGGCTTGGACACCTCTGACTACAAGACCTTGGGCTGCATCTAAAACCACCTCTTGACCTACAAAGTACTTTTTCTTTCACTTGCTCTATTGCAGTGCTATTTAACATTTCTGGGCTGCATTTATCAATTTTATTGACATTATCACTGTTTTTCAACCTGCACTTGTTAAAGAAATGCCATAAGTTTATTACTGTACTGCTCCTAGGTTGTTTTAACAGTATTCTGATACTTCCTAGCTTCCTCTGATACTGCAAAAGCTGTTCTGAGTTTCTCAAAGTTCGCCTGAGTTTACCAAACGATTTCTAAGTTTTGCAAAGTTTTTCTGTGTTTGGAGAAGTTCTCCTATGCGTGGCACATTTTTCTGTATTTGGGAACATTTCCCAGGGTTTATGAACTTATTTCCAAAGATTCCTGATATTCCAAGAGTTTTGTCTTTTGTTGTAAAGCATATTTTACTGCATTTGAGCTCAAAACCAGTTTGTTTTACATTGAGTGTTTTATTCTGTACTCTTGTGGGAGCAGACGGCTGAGTCAACTCATCTAAGTTGGGAACTCCTGGTGGAAGGTTTATTGTGTGTTTATCCAACTGGCCTGAGGGCTTAACTGTGGAAAAGTCTTTTATCCTGCTCGTATAAAAGCCTCATGTTTTCCATTGTGCAAACATGATTACCCATTCCTTATATATAAGCAAACATTAGCGATTTAAAATCCTTTATAAAAAATGCTCTCCTTAGTCTACCAGTTTCTTAGCTGCTTAAAGAGATGCCACTTTGTGCAGAGGATAGCACCACTACTGGTTGTCTAATAGTATACAACTAAACACTGTCACTTAGATCTTTAATTGACTCTCCCCTACTGCTTCCTATCTACTAAGGATCTGGTGTTCACTGACAACCATTTAGTTTTACAACAGACAAACACAGTGCATCAGAGATGTAAATTCACAATGTCATTGGTAGCAAAGCTCTCACATACATACACGGGCAATGCAAATCAGGGTGTCTGCATTACACCCAAAACACTCATTAGCAAAACTAAGAAGCAAACACATAGACACAGATATGCGTAGGTAATCACTTGCAATCTACATAATCCTCCAAGACCTCCTAAAAGCATCTTTTAGTGACCCCACACACACTCAAAAAAGGCAGCACCTCACACAACAAATTCTTCTTCTTCTTTTGGCTTTTTCCCAGTCAGGGGTCGCCACAGTGGATCACCTGTCTGCTCATGATTGGCAGTGGATTTTTACAGTGTCAGGTTACCTGCCCAGTGCCCAACCTTCCACAGAAGGCAAGCACATGCACACACTCACACCTAGGGCCAATTTAGAGCACCCAATGTACTTACAGCATGTCTTTGGGATGTGGGAGGAAACCCATGTGACCACAGGGAGAACATGCAGACTCCACACAGAAGGCACCCCAGCTGAGAATCGAACTGGAGAACCTCTTGTTGTGAGATGGCAATGCTAACTGCTGCACCACCGCGGCCGCTCCACCTCACACAACAAATAACACTGAGAAATCATAATAGCCCTGCTTCCAAGCCCATAAGGCAACATACCCCAAAACCAAACACTCTAGTCATCGGGGATTCCATTTTAAGACATACTGATGTCCTCCTTACCAGGATGAACAAGGAGCAAATCACAGGGAGCTGTCTGTCTGCAGCCAGGATCAACCAGATCACACATGCATTTAGATCTTTAAACGTCAAGTACCAGTATGACATAGTCACAGTCCATGTGTGGTAAATGACCTACAACATACCTCACTGGACTATATGAAGAGAGACATGGTCATCAAGTTTTCTGAATATGTATCCCAAATAGGTATGAATCTAGCCTTGAGTAGCATCCTACCTTCACCAATGATAATGCCACAGTAGCAGCAAAACAATTATTGACTTCAACAATTGACTTAGTTTCTGGTGCCACAACAAGGGGATCCAGTATCTGGGAGTTATGACTGATACGCCATGATGGTTTGCCAGAGATAGTTTTCACTTGTTACCACTTGGGTTCTGGATACTGGCAAAAACTTTATTTACCCCCATTGTGACTTTTTTAGGCTGTGCAAGTTGTTAAACCCTTCTACATAACAAAAATCACTTACAACTACCTAAAGGTACTGCTGCACAGTGCCAGGAGTTTAAATAAAAAAAAAATAATGCACTCCCTGGAAGTAGTCTTCACCCTGGAGAATGTAGACATATGTGCAGTCACAGAAACATGGATCAGAACCATGAAAAGCACCGTAGCTATCAAAGGCTACAATGCTTTTCATACATTTAGATCCCACTCAGCTCAGGATAAAACAAAGGGAGGAGGTGTCTCAGTGTTCATAAAGACAAGTACACTGCTAGACATTCCTACAATGGGGCCCGGCCAGACCCAAAGGGGGATGGCCCCCTGTTGTAGAAGGAAGTAGCCGTCCAAAAAAATCACAAAAAACTGATAGGCCAAAGAAGAGCCATAAAGAAGACAGAGTGGACTATTGAGGATAAGAAAGAAATTATGAATCGTTACTATTATGCCAAAATCCCAGAATTTCCAGTCAGAAGATATACAAAAAGATTAAGAGATAAATTAGAGGGAAAAAAATACTTCTGCAAGAAAAACTGTCAGAAGCTTCAAATACAAATTTGTGGTCATTAATACAACAGATTATTTAAAAACAGTATGTAGACCAAGAAACTTTGATCTGTTTGGAAAAAGAAGCATCTGAGGAACTGCAAAAATATAAATAACAAAACCTAGATATTTTTGAAAAGTATAAAAATGAAATATGGACATAGGAAAGAAAGAAAGATTTGATATGGTGCAATATGTATGCAAAGGCGAAAGCCAGATTAATCAAAATAAAAAGGCAACTCCAAAGATATTTGAAGAGAAAAACAAGCAAATTTCACAATAAAATAAAAAATATCACAAAGAGGGAATGTAGAACAGCAGATTAGTAAAGTAGAAGTTAAAGAAATAGAAGGTGACGTTATGGAGACCCTGCAAAGTGAAGTATTTGATATAGAAGGTCTGTTACAGGTTACATCACAACATGATGGAACGACAGCATGATGGGATGAGACTCCAAAGTAAGGAGAAACAGGAATATCAGGTGATGTCTGAAAAAAAATATGGACATGGGAAAGAAAACGAGAGTTAATATGGTATAATATCTATGCAAAGGAGAAAGCAAAACCAATCAATACAAAAAAGAGCAGTGCCAAAGATATTTGAACAGAAATACAGGCAAAGGAATCCAGACATGGAAAACTTTGCAATACAAAAAATAAGAAGACAAACAAGAAAAGTAGAAAAGAAGATCAGTAATGGAGGAGTTAAAAAATATAAAGTGAGGGTATGAAGTAACTCCAAAATGAAGGATTCAGTGTAGAAAATCTAATTCAGAAAGCACCACAATAGGATAGAGCAATGGAATTCCAAATTAAGGGGAAACAAGTATAACGGGAAGCAATTAGTCAGGTACCATATGAAGATATTTTGGAGCCTTCCACAGGCAATGAGTATAAACATTCACTTGAAGCTGGATGGCAAGGGAAGGAACAGGAAACTGTGGAAACTCTGACACAGTTAATGTTGAGCAGTGATAGGCCAGTCAGTTCTCATATGACAGAGCAATGGATGGCACAGGATGAAATTGAAGAGAATGTGCCACAGGAAGATGCAGAATGACTTTCTATAGAATGCCCACAGGAAATAGAAAACAAAAAATGTGCCCTCAATTTAGAAGAAAATGAGCTAAGAGAAGTGTTGCTTGACTTAATAGAGATAGATAGACATATTAAGATCAATGAAAGAAATAGACTGCAGAAGGTCAATAAAACCCAAAAAGTCAGAAGTTTAAATGAAAACAATAATTATGACTGTCCGTAGAGATCCATGTGATATAATAGAAGTAAACAGGATATATTACTGTGCAGCTAAATTAATAACTGATAAAGTTCTACCACAAGAACACAGGGTAGTGAGGGAAAGGAAGGGGAAAAACTGAATACCATCTTGGAAGTATCAAATAGTAAAAATACTAAAAAAACTAACGTAAAAATTGTCACTGTTAGAAGAGTATGGAAGAGGTAACAGATCAACAAAAATACATAGAAAGCTAGACGTGATAAAAGCAAAGCACAGTATTAGAACAGATTAGGATCTATCATTCACTATTGCAAATAACAAACTAAAATTCTCACCACAGGAGGAAAAACTTAGAAGATACACAAGATAAATGTAAAGGAAAAGTAGAAAATAAGAAATTTATTGATGACCCAAAAAAGTTTTATAGAGAATTGGGAAATAAGGTAAAAGGAATTGAAAGACCACCAAAAAAAGAAGAAATAGATACATTTTGGAGAAGTATCTATGGAGATCCTCCCCTGGATTCTCAAAAGTTTGCACGGTGTGCATGATTAGTGTAAGAGGAAATTTTGCCAATATGGCGGCCGAGCGATCCACGTACGTGCTCGTTTGATGTGCGTGAGCGCTCTAGCACTAGTGCTGCACATTCCCTGCCCCCTTATGCAAATTACCCCATTTGCAGGTGAAAACCATGTAAATGAGGTAAATCTGCCATCCAGGAAGCAGGAATCAGGTCATGCAGGACTAGTGTAATATGCAGAAATGTACTCGGTTACTAACCGAGTATGGTACTGCAAAATCCAAAACGGATCTATGACAGCTCCAAATAAAGGCTGCATATCATTGGGGAAGCATGCCAATGGCCAAGTAGAAGACCACTGGCATTGCAAACAATGCAAAAGATAAAAAAATTAACCTTTATTTTATTCTAAGCCGATCTCAGCTGTAAGTATAAGGCAGCGGTGTGCAAACAGGATCGGGGGGAGGAATAATAAAATAAACCTAAAATAAGCATTCTAACTAAAATCAGTATTCTGCCATGCAAGTCAATAGCAGGCAGAAGACAACCTGGCCAGTGAATAGTGGTTGCTAAGGGGGGAGGCTCAGTGTGAGACATGTAACTATGCATTAGCAGGCAATCCTATGCAAATGAGGGGAAGGATAGTGAATCCAAGTTTTCCCCAACATGTGAGGCAGGTCCCTACAGTGTAAGAGTATGAATAGCTGAGTGCAAGACTAGGAGGTAGGTGACATCATAGGTGGGTGTGTCAGGCATACTGTAAGCAGATTGGAGCCCTGTGGCTTGGGTTTGTGCCTAACATAGCACAGCTAAGCTAGGGGGTGTGTCTAAATCTGCCTTGCACTCTTTACAAAGTGTAAGCAGGTGTGTGTGCTGTCCACTGGGTTTTACAGGAAGAAAAAAGAAGTTAAACCAAGAAATAGCAGCAGTTGGAACATATGAGCACTCTATTTGCACGGCACACACATGGGCTTAAACAGGAAGGCAATGGGAAGGGAAAATAGCAGTAGGAAGGTATCCAAGGAGAACTAGCTTAGCTTGTAGGTGATATGTATCAGAATCAGCCAAATGCACAGGCAGCAGATGAGCTTGGCCCACAACACTACTATAAATTAAGCAAATACCTTCCCCTCTGTTTTTTCCCACACTCTACACCACCAGTGTATACAAATGGGGACATTTTAACAAACAAACCTACAAAATGAGAAGGGATGCAGCAAGCAACATAGAACAACATGTGCAAGAGGCTGAGGGTGGTGAGGATGTGAATGCTGCCGAACAACCCTCAGTGAGGAGACAGAGAAGAGAGTACAGACCCAGGGTAACCTACCAGGGGCTACATGAGTTGGAGATAGTGGAGCCCTATAGGGTGGACAGAGACCTCCTACAGCAAATTGTTGAGCTGTGCCGGCTACACCTGACACACCTAACTGACATAGGAAAATTCACCCCAGTGGAGACCAAGGTATGTGTAGGCCTAGGTATACTAGCCACAGGTACCTCCCAAAGCACAACTTGGGATATCATGGGGATCTCACAGGCATCAGCATGCAGAGTATTCCACCAGTTCCTGGATGCCATGTCAGCACATGCCAGTGAGCATGTATTATTCCTCTACACCCATGAGAGTTGACCAGCAATATGTGTCTTTTCCGCCAAATAACAGAATACCCTGGGGTAGTGGGTGCTATAGACTGCATGCACATACACATCAAAGCACCACCCAGTAAGCAGGGTGGGGCCTACATCAACTGCAGGGGCATCCCCTCCAACTGCCAGGTTGTTTGTGATGCACAGGGCATTATAATGAATGTGTGTGCTGGCTGCCCTGGAATCTATGACGATTCCCACATATAGCATCTGACACAGCTGTACCAGAGATTTGCCATTGTGGACATCCCCTACGGTCACCTAGTGGGGGATGCTGGGTACCCACTGAAACCGTGTCTGGTGATACCCATCAGAAATGCACACACACACCTGAACAACAATGCCATAATGAGGCACACGCACAGGCCAGACATATAATAGAGCATGTGTTTAGGATGCTCAGGTCATAGTTCTGTTGTCTGGACACATCCGGTGAAGCCTTGCAGTATTCACCAGCTACATATACCCAAATTGTTATGGTATGTGCTATGTTACACAATATGATCCTGCGGAAACAGCTGCAGCAGGAACAGCATGGGGCAGGGCCACACAGCCCCCCATCAATGCCAAAGCCTGCCCAGGCACAGAGTGACCAGGAGGAGGAACAATCTGAGACTGCCCCAGTAGGCAGAAGGAGGCATGCCTAGTATGCCCTGGCCTTGGCAAAGAGGCAATGCATAGCACATGCACTGACACAGTAGGGACTCAGGGAATGACATCTCTCTCTGACTCACACATACAGTAAAAGGGATGCTAAATATGACACTACCTGTGCTCAACCATGTATAGGGAGTGTACTATATGCATCCAACAATGGCAGCCCTTCAGCACTATTTGCAAGTCTTGCACACCCTCAAGGTAAGTCAATCAACCTACCAATTGCCAAATGGAATAGAATGTGTTGTTACCTGTAGCTATGGTATGGATGTGAGCATGCAAGGGAATTGGGTGGCTGAATGTTATGGCAGCAGACAGTAGACACCCATAGTGGCACCATGACATCTGCAACACATACTGGAGACACCATAGTAGCCAATACTACACAGGCTGACAAAACCCACTGCAGGAAATGTGCTGTGCGATATGTGTGTCCATATGACCCACACATGCTAGTCAGGATTGTTCACATACCCAACAATAGTCTCAGCCAGCAGGACAGGTGTAGACAAACCCAAACAAAGCCTGTGGCATAGCCCCAGAAGGATGGCTATGGTTACCCCCGCCAGGCCTACACAGACAGACCACAGCATGGCAGGCAGTGGGATGTTAATTCTGAAGGGTAGGAAGACAGACAATAATATGTAGAGCAACCAAAACCACGATCTGTAGTACACTGGTATGTCTCTAGTCAGCATGATAGTTAGCAATACAGAATGAAATGGAATACCTGACATACCAGTACGGTCATAGCGAATGTGTACATGTTTCATGTGTGCCCCCCACATCCTACATAGTAATATAATAACAGTCAGGTGTGCCCCCAACTCACGTGTAGAAATAGTCAGGTGTGCCCCCATCCTACATAGTAATGTAATAACTGTCGGGTGTGACCCCGGTAGAACTGTAGAAACAGTCAGGTGTGCCCCCCTGCTATGCAAAAATGTAGTAACAGCCAAATGATCGATGGATACCCTGCAGACATAGCATGCTACCTGTTGGTGTACAACACAAAGGTCTGCACTGCAGCACAAACTACCTGGACACGATCCACAGATTCAATGCAGATGGCCATACATGGCATGCTCACACACTTAGAGAAATGAAGGCAATGTTGGTCTACAACATACTGAAAGGTCATATTGGGCATGCTCATACACTGAAACACATGAAGGGCATAACTGCAAACACCAGTGGACCAGACATATCTGGCAGTTCCAGTTGTTAGTGCAGACAGTCATCCGTATGCACCATTCATGCCTTGCACACACAGTGGATGGGAATACAGACATACATGTCAGGACAACACACTATAATAAGCCAAAGGTAGACATACAAAGATGTGTGGAAGAGGGTCACTGTGACAAGGAGCCATCCAGGCATGTCCCACCCAGCACACAGTCAAAGGACCCCAAACACATGAGGTGCAGATGTCACTCACTGCAGATACTAGCCACCAGTGTCTGTCAGCATTACAGACTACGTGGTGCACGTGCCAGCTGTGCAACATTTCTGTACAAGGAAGTAGTCATCTAGCAGCTGTATACAGGTACCTGTGACATATGATCCTGTGTGTGCCCGCATGTGGCGTGTCAACCCGTACATGAATGGGTTATGGCCCATGCACACACTGCCCTCCCCATAGCCCTAGTATGACAAGCCTGCTGAGGTAATCCAATGTGAAATACACCTTTGTGAGAGTTGTAGCCCAGTAATCTCCATAGCGCATCCCATGACTGTGTACTGCTGTAGTGTGATAAACTAGTTAGATAGGAGTTCTAACCCCAGACTTGGCAACTGTTTGTGTGTGTGTCTGTCTGTCGCTGACTATGTAGAGAGCAATGCTTTTTAGGGTACTCACACTCCTCACAATTCCTATACTCAACTTTGGCAAGGCTGCTGATGTCACCCATCTAGAACTACACCTTTGGGAAGTTTGTGGTCCAGTAATCTCCATAGTGCATCCAGTAACTGTGTACTGCTGTAGCATGATAAAGTAGTTTGGTAGGTGTTCTAACCCCAGACTTGGCAAGAGTGTGTGTGTGTGTTGTGCGTGTGTGTGTGTGTGTGTGTGTGTGTGTGTGTGTGTGTGTGTGTGTGTGTGTGTGTGTGTGTCTGTGTGTGTGTGTCTGGTTGTGTAGAGAGCAATCCTTTTTAGAGTACTCACACTTCTTACAATTCATATACTCAACATTGGCAAGGCTGCTGATTTCATCCACCTAGAGCTACATCTCTTGGAAGCATGTAGCCCATTAATCTCTGTAGCGTGTCCGGTAACTGCGTACTGCTGAAGTATGATTTAGAACTGTGGGAGGGTTCCATCTCCACCCATGGCAGTTCTGGATGTTTTGCGTGTGTTTCAATGTCTGTGTACGGAGCAATTCATCAAAGGCTAGTCACTTGCAATGCATTTCAAATGCCCTACTTTATTAATCCTGCTGATGTCATTCATTGTGAAATGCACCTTTGGGGAAAGAGTACTTCAGTAATCCCCATGGTGTGTCCTATAATGGCTCCATGCTGTAGTGTGATATAGTCCTCTACCAGGAGTTCTATACCTGCACATGTCGGTTGTGGATGTTTTGTGTGTGTCTCACTGTCTGTGTAGGGAGCAATGCATTTTAGGCTAGTCACTCGCAGTACATTTCAAATGGCCTGCTTTGGCAATCCTGTTGATGTCATTCAGTATGAAATACACCTTTGGGGAAGACGTACTCTAGTAATGTCCATGGCATGTACTATAACTGCATAGTGTTGTAGTGTAATAAATTAATTAGGTAGGGGTTCTACTCCCAGACATGACAGGTGTGTATGTGTGTTTGTAACTTGTATCCTGGGTGGAGGTGGGTGTGAGTTTGTGATACCTGGGCCCAATGTGTGGTGGGTTTTGCAAAATTCTTATATGGTGGCCCTAGTACATATCACAATATCCACTGTACAGGGATAACAGCTGTGAAATAGCTGAGAGGCTGGGGTGTATATCCATATCCATACATGTGACATCAAGGCCAGGCAATCACAGTTAGCAACCACAGTATTACCCAGAGCGTACTCTCACACATGTCTCATACACACACACACACACACACACACGCACACATGCACACAAGCACACACGCACACACACACACACACACACACACACAAACACACACGCCTATACAACAGCCAATAAGTGGGTAGTACAGTGCATACTGGCCACTGATAATAACTATGGAGTGATATCAGTGGGCTACAGAGGGCATGTCACCCTCCCCTTCTGTCCAATAGGTACATACATGCAGACACTGCACCTCCACATGTTCCCCAATGGACACCTGCACCACCTGTGGTGCTTTCACATGTGACCCACAACAGACAAACCATGCCTGACAACATGCCCAGTATGGACAGATGCCACTGACACCAGGGAATGCTGTTAGCATGCTATCAATGTAGGTGCAGGGCAAACCTGCTGCCCATTACCAGTCCCTGCCACAGGTGGACAAGACTGGCACATCTGATGATAATCTGTGTTCACAACATGGGCCAAACACCCGAAGTACAGTTCCACATGTCACTGTACATGCATGTGGGAGGTGTGCACATGCTAGACACTGTCCATGTCATGGGCTAAGGAACACATACATGGCAAGTGATGTACAGCATTGGCCACACACAATAGTCACCCAGATGACTGGATGGGGGATACAATACCCACCTGTGTGGGCAAATGCAGAAACTACAGCCCTGAGCCATAATGCAGACCATTGTCATGTGGCCTGATGCTAAGGTATACCCATCGCCTACCCTTGTATAGCCTGCTGGCACAGTCGACCACCACACAGCCATGCAGACATGCACCCATGCATGTCAGTACTGGCACCCTGTGTGTTTGTGTGTGTGTGTTGTTTGGTGTGTATGTCCACATCCACACTCACTACAACCCCCATGGGCATATTGAAGCATGCTGTCTAATGTCTAACACCTCCTTATAATATTTGCCCATACAACCTCCTTATGACCCATGTGGTGCACGTGATACCTGCACAGTGATGTGTTGTGGCAATCCCACTACTGATGAGTTGTACTCCTGGCCCTGCCAAGTGTGTAAATGTGTGTGCGTCCCTGTGAGAGTGTGGCAGTGCTGACACTGGCAACTGTTCATGTGGACAGGCACGTGTACATCACCTACTGTATAGCTACCATATCCCTGTTGCAGATGTCACTCACCATCACATATATGTTCTGCCATGTGGCACATCCAATAACTGCATCGAACTGTGATAGCACTACATAGTTGTTGGGGATTTGATACCCTGTGCTGGTAGATGTGACCCAAACATGCTTCAGTTTTACTGTCCCACCCCTCCCTGACATGTATTTGCCTCTGTCTGCCTATCCCACTCCCTCTCTGGTGGATGTGGAGACCCACACCAGCTTTGCTTAGGCAGCAGCATGTGTATTTTAAGTGATGCCCATGATCAGCTGATGGCCTCTGCATGGACTGCAGCCCTCCTCTAGCTGATTGCATGTGGAACAGCTGTGGTAACATTCCCATAGCCAATTGCATGGAAACACACTCCAATATCTAGGAACATCATTGTGGTGTTGGCCCTTTTCATTCACTGTGAGAAGGAACTAGATCCATTGTTTGGCGAACAGCATCTCAGATGGATTGGGGATTTATCTCTAACAACATACACTGTGGAAAGAGGGCAACAAACAGGAGGGGGAAGTGCTGGACCTGACTACAGACTGTAATTGCTGCTATACTGAATTTGGAGTAATGTTGGATTCACAGTGTTTGTCTGGATATGGCTGTCATACATGTCTCAATACCTGCCATGTCAGATACATGTCTCAATACCTGCCATGTCAGTTCCATATTTATGAGGAATCCCCATCTGCAGGGTCATCTGCAGACTGGTCAATGTTGTGCCTTTGGTTTCATATGTTACCCATGGAGCATCTATTTGTAGACTGCAGAAGGTAGTGTGAGGATTGCAGTCTGTAGATGGTGAAGGCTGTGACAGTTACCGACTTCATATCCTTCATAGGTCATTTGTTGCAACAAACCCCGTTACAACAGTAAATGTATGAGGTTATCACAGCCACATGTCAATATTGGCCCTGTGTATGTGCTCCCAGCCACACCTCTGTCAACCTTTGACATATGTCGTGCAGGAAGTGGTGCATATGTGCTGTACACCATAATTAGTGTCATCATATCTGATAACAAGCCAGTGATATATCAGACTGCTACACATGTTATGTACAATAGGGGTAATATTTCATGACATAACCTAGACATTCTGTGGATGATTGTATAGTACTGAGGTATGTGTACTTATGGTGAATGTCAACAGTGTGTGTATTGTTAATATATACTTTAGCCTGTGTATAGACTGTGGTAGATGTCATTGTTCTAGTTCCCCTCCGATCTGATGTTACATCTGCCCCACTGTATGGTACCATATTGGCATACATGTTTGTAGGGCCATAAACACACATGTCCCATACCACAGACAGCTATCAGACCAAACTGTGTAGCAGCCCAGTAAATGTAGGGTCAGTCTGTGAATGGCACATATGAGGATGGTGTAGAACAGATAGGCCATATGCTGTAATATTATGCTAGCTTACCATATGTGGCTGTGTTCACTTTGGTTGTGGTTATGCACTTTCACAGAGGTGTATCTTATCTTGTGCTGTGACATGCCTGCTGAGCCTGCTATATATGCAGGTACATGTGCATTCCCCCATACGAGATGTAAACCAGTGTTGAACCAGTCTGCCTGTAGCTTGCACAATGCATTGTTACATGCCTAGCAGCTTACTGTACTTACCCAGTGAGATGTCATGTGCAGATACTTGCCAGATGTACTGCTGTCGGGCCTCCCTTACAAGTCATGTATGTCAGACAGAGCAGTGGGATGCTGTACAGATGTATGTCAATATCTAGTGGGTAGTATGTGGACATGGCACACCTGTACCAGTGGTCATTATGTGTCAGGGCAGACAGGATTGTGTGAATCCATAACCTATGGTGGCAAATGTATACCAGTCATTATGTGTTATACCCATCGACATGGCTGTCTACATCAATATTATCAGGCATGGTACACATGTTGTGCACTAAGGGCTTATGTGAATACCTCTGCACTGTACAGGGTGTGTCAAAATTTCCACATATATCAGCCAATATCTCTTCTGCAGTCCACAGAGGCATTACATGCTAGCAGTGGTACTTTACAATGATGTCCTTAGGATGTCTGTCAGTAGCCAATGGCACACATGTTATAAGAATGTGTGGCCTCCCACACACAGCATGTCTGTGAAGACAATCCAAATGACAGTAGCAATAGTCTACTAATGTACCTGCTATACATACCTGACATCCCCTTGCACTACGACTTTGGGACTATAGGGGTTGGGGTAGGGCTACACTCCATGTCCAGGACATATGGTGGAAATATATGAACATATACTTATCCAGATAGTCATATATACATATATATATATATATATATATATATATATATATATATATATATATAATTACACGTGTAGTACTTCGAATTACCACTGTCATGGCAACCACCCACTATAAATCCCTACATAATGTGGGCGTTGTCCCTTTACATTTCCTGTGTAATGGACATCCTTCCTTTGTGTGGGCATCAGTGTTACAGACAGCAGATTGAAATACCTCTTACAGGAGAACTGGCATACTCAGGGCAGCTACATATTTGTAGGAGGATCAGGAACAACAGACAGACTGTGAGTAGAGTTGTGTTATGCTTTGTTTAGTACTGGTATTACAGGATGTGTGTGTGTGTGTGTGTGTGTGTGTGTGTGTGTGTGTGTGTGTGTGTGTGTGTGTGTGTGTGTGTGTGTGTGTGTGTGTACATACCAGTTTACCTTGGAATGCAGTCTGTATGCATAGATCACAACTGTGGGCCTATCCTCTTGCTGGACAGAGGTATGCCTATCACATTTTGCCTGTCCACCACACAGGTCATGTGTCAGATATTACACTGACAGTGTGTGTGTTGAGTGCTATCAGTACATGGCTGCATCCATTTCTGTTTCTAACCTCAATTCACTGACTACGACTATGTTGCAGACTATCCTGTAACACCAGCAACTTGCTTAGTGTATGGCAACAGTTTTCCACATTTGTGCCTGTGTTCCAACCTCTGTCCTCCACCTACATACCAGACTTTGCACATATGTAATGCTGTCAGGGGTTGTTCTGTAGTGAGCAGTGAGTATATCACACTGTCATTGCTGCCATCAGTCCACTGCTGTTGTATCCCCCACACATACAGTGGGGCTGGGGCCATATATATGTGGGCGTCACCTACACAATACATGTGTGCCCTTATGCACTCCAGAGGCCAGTGTATGTAACCGTGGGATATAGCCCTGTATTATTGAGTCTAAGGGTGAGCACCATAAATGACCTAGGCTGTTACAAAATGTGGGGGTATCAGGGGTGAGCTGCTGTAAGGTATCTGGATGTACAGTACCATATACTTCACCTATATTTAAATTACTTACATGAAGTGGGGTAATGCAAGCCTACTGCCTCCTGCCATACAGACTGTTCTGTTTGTCGGTGTGCTCGTAATGGTGTCAGTTATGCCTCGTTATGTAATAGTTACAACCCATTTGATCACATAACGTCTTTACCACCTACTGAGTTTGTACAGATTGTAGATAGAGGCTGCTGAACTATACACCTGCATTACATTCTGTTGATTGTTTGGTATCCTGTGGCCAGTCTGTCTTCACTATTGTACAATTTGAAGGGCTTGGCCTGGACAGCAACAGCTGTGAACCTTTACAGACTACTGTATTAATGTAACTGTTTCATGGTTGCAGTACTCTGTTTATATGGTTGTCAGTGTCTGAACAGCTATATGACATGGCATATAGAACTGTAATAGTACAGAATTAAAGGTTTTTCATTTCTGCAAACCTGTGTGTGGTGTGTTTCCTAAGACCTCTCTATGGGTATATGTTGCAGGCAACGATTGACATATGTATGGGAGGCCCAGTGTCCAATTGTTCAGGCGTTAACTGTAGGCATAGTGGCTGTTCCATACTGTGTGCACCTTCTACATATGTATCTTACTGTACATATATCTGCGTGTGTATGTGTAGTCACATGTATATCTATATATAACTCTATATATACATATATATATATATATATATATATATATATATATATATATATATATATATATATATATATATATATATATATATATATATACATATATATAAATATATTTATATATACATATGTATATATATCTGTATCTGCATATCTGTGTCTGTGTATCTGTATCCTGGGGATGTTGATGGATTCCACATATTACATTTCTTATGGGAGGCAGACTGTACTGCATGATATGTTAACAATACCAGCCTGACATCATACAGTTGGGATGTAGTACTGTTAACAACTTGTGGCCATGCCATGTCAGGTCCTGGTTATGGGATCTGCAACACTTGGTGGTGTACTGCAGGGCGGACGTGTTTGGCTGTGGGGGTTACCTATTCATACAAGATGCATAGTGTGTGGGGCCTCACAACACCATTAACGGTGCATGTGGACATATGTGTGTTTGTTAATCTGCCATTGCTATCTACAGATATATATCTGCGTACACATATGTAATGTGCTGTGTATATGTCGACATATAGGTGTAGACACATATATGTGTCGATGTAGGCATTTGCATGTATATATGTGCATATATATTGATATATATGTATATAGTTGCAGACACACACACACACACACATAGATATATATATATATATATATATATATATATATATATATATATATATATATATATAAATATACATATATATATGTTGTATCTGTTTAGATATTAATATATCTACACACGCATAATTCTAGATGTTGGTTTACATTCTCTGTACTGTTGCATGACTGGACTGGATATGTTTCTGAAAACAACAAATTTCTTTGTATCTGTCATTGCTTTGTGGTAAATCACTTTGTCTATGGTGTGCAGGGTGTTTGGCTTGAGCCTTGCAGACGCTGTTTATTTTGTTGCTGGGCAGAACACTAGCGGTTTTATACTGAGTGATTAAGGCATTTTAAAGCAGTTGCAAGCGAGTTTGCATTTAGGTAAGCTCTGCTAACTTCCAGTCACAGTGTCTTACACTCAGCTGCTATATTGCTTAACCTGTGTAGGCAGTGCTTACCACTGTGCAAACAGACTTAAACCTGCTTACTGCTGCTTAAAAGTGTGCACTGCCACTTAGTCCCGCACTCATTTCTTTAAAAAAAAAGAAAAAAGGGTTGATAGGAAAGTGGTGAAAAAGGGACACAAAGAGGGAAAGACAGTAGGTAAAATAGCTAGGCATGTGTAGGGAGGGTGGAAGGAAGGTTCATAGCTGTCCATTTTTCTACAGCAACAGCTATGCATATACACTAAATTTGGAGGTAGATTTGGACACTCAAACCCCTAGAAGAGGGGTGAGGACAACATACATTTGTTGTGATGCCAATTAGACCAGATTACATGTTTCCAGTGGACATGTGTGCGAAATGGACAGCTATGTATGGAGTGAGATTTTTTTGTGGGAACAGCTTGCCCTTTTTTTTAGGTGAGAGTGGGATGTTGGGGAGGGGTAGTAGGTATATATGGGGAGGTAGGTTGGGTAGGTTAACAGACAAGACAAACAAGACGCATACAGGGGCAGTATATGACACATGTGGGGGTTAAACACTTTGGGCGGGGAGAGGTGTTTGGAAGTCGCAAGCCCATGAACCCCCAAATGAAAACAGTGGGACTGAGGTCCCCACCTATGGGCAGTTTCCACTGCACCTTCATGACCCCAAAGGTGGCCATGCTGGGGGCTGTGTAGGAGGGGCAGGCTCACCCTCTAATTGCACCACTTGGCCCTCGAGCTGGTGTAGCTGGTCTCAAAAAGCCCTATCAATCTCCCTACGCACCACAGCCTGGACCTGATGAAGGATGACTGGTTCCTCTCCACCTCCACTCCCAGGGGGGGACGAGCCCTATCCCCTGCAGCGGTTCCACCCTATGGTAGTGCAGGGCCTATGGAGGAGGAGGAGGTCCCAGGCTGGGCCCCAGATGTGCTGGTGCCCAGTGCCATGGCCAGCTGAGATGGGACAGGTGGGTGTGCTGGGACCAGCCTTCCCATATGAGCTATGGTGTTGCAATTTACAGACAGATATGGGTTAGTAATAGTCAACAGCATTCAGGATTAGTTATAACAGCATGCATAGGTATACCCATTAACCCAAAACACCAGATTTAAAACAGTTGCAGAGCAAGCAGAACACATGCATATATGGAACAACAGTGGCCATTACAACAGCATGCAGGTTTCATTGATAGCAACAAGCCACAAATATGGGGGTATTTTAACATGGCACATGCATAGAAACAAATGTGAATATTTATACACCGATGGGACATATGTCCCAACAAAAATTTGGAGTGTACACATACTGATTGAGGTGTGTCATTGGGTTATTTTTGCACATATGGTAGAGGTGAGAGAGAGAGGTAAATTAACAACTAATATATCCTTGTAGTTTTCACTATATTCTTAGTCACTGCAGTGATCTGTCCCTTGCATGTATTATTACACTAACCAATGGCCTTATATTGTACAGTGGTATGTTCATAGATTATTATATATGTGACCTGTGTCTTACATACAGGCATGACAAGACGCAGGTGTTAATGCAACATATGTTGTGTATTGCTGTCATACACTTTGGGTGAGGTGCTAGAATGACAGGTTTGTTTTCATATACATTCTATGACTACGTACACGTGTGACTATCAGTTATATGTCATTAATGGCTGCCTACACTTCTTGGATCATCACACTGATTTTACAAGGGAACAGAGTACAAGGCTGGTGATGTGGGCCATTTATCTGGACATGCTGGACAGATTGGAACAGTTGAGGGGTTTGAATATGCATACAACATTCTATTTGAATGTTCTAGCAAATTCTGTACAGTTGTTGGGTATAATTATGCATACAGCTTTCTATCTGAACATTGTAACAACATCTGTACAGTTGTGGTGTATGATTATGCATGCAACTTACTAGCACTCCTGGGATTCCAACCCCTGATGTGTGTGACAAAAAACTTAGAGTTAACATCACAGTACACTGTGCTATCAGGAAATTGATGTAAAGTTTTCTAATGTTTTCTAAGTCTTCCTTAGTTGTACAATATGACTGACCTCTTGGCACTTCCAACATTGTTATACAGACCTTCATACACATTTTATCTGCATACCACAGTGTGGGTAACACTGCTTAATACAACAGTACTATTTATAGTATGCAACATTTCAACAACATATGAAAGAAGAGTAAATAGAAGCACACCAGGGGTTATACCTTTATTCATATGATATTACACCTTTATTTCTACTGGTACAACACTTTCTCAGGCTCTTATATTTATTTGTTATGACAGTACATGCAGAATAATTACTAACCTGCCCGCTCATCTGCAGCTGTCAGAGAAATACAGTGATATTTAGCCATACCTAGCCATAGTATACACAAGCTAGGCAATTATCACCTACTTAATAGAATGCATACTTACTTAGTACTGGGGTATTAGGCATCTGCCAAGATTCCTGGATCCACTGTTCCAGCACATCCCCCCTCCGCTGCTTCAGGTCAGCATCGTGGTGCCTGACCTGCTCACCAGTCTGGGGGATACCTGTGACACTGGTGAAGTCATGGGCGAGACTGTCCCAGGCCTCCATTTTATACTGTGAGACCTGGCACTGGCCCTGCAGTAGTCTCTCCTCATGGTGTTTTACCAGGTGCCATACCATGATTTTTGACTCCCGGATGCCCCAGCGCTGCTCTCTAAATCGAGTGCCTTCACCCTCTCCAGCCATTCTGCCTGCAGTAGGAAGCTACAAGCAGTTATGGGTAGTATTCTCACCTGTTGGGGTTTATATACGGCCAATTTCCCACACTTGTTCGTGATTGGCCAGTTTTGAATAGGTTAAGCTAGAGGCACACCTACTTATCTAAGGTTGGCACTGCTTAAAGAGGTATATCACTAGTCAGATTGAATTGGCTGCCCTACACAATGCTTACACTTACTATGTTGAGCTGTACAGCGGTTAGCATTGCTTAATAGTTAATTAGCATTATATTTGACTTTTGACAGTGATTTATTATTCATTACAGGTTATATATGTGTCTGGTATCTATGATTCATGTGTACATGCACTGTATGGGGTCCAGGGGACTTCTACACTTTATTACAATAACACCTCACAGCTATGCTTACTGCAATACTCCAGTTCACATATTTATGTTATGTAGCAGGTTATACAACATCACACTGTACATAGATTCAGTTCACATGTTTGGTCTGTTTTTCCTACGGTGAGGATTAGTTTGCTGATACCTCATTCATATGCATTGCTATGATGGCTTAGTGGTTAACTACTGTGATTATAGTGTACAGGGTCCTGAGTTTGAGCCTTGTAGAAGCTGTTTATTTTGTTGCTGGGTAGAACATGGGCCATTGGGTACAGAGTGATTACGGCACTTTAAAGCAGTTGTACATTGGTGTGCATGGGTTTGCATGGAGCTAAGCTCTGCTAACCTCCGGTTACAGTTTCTAACACTCAGTTAGCTGCTACTTTGCTTACTCTGTGTAAGTAATGCTTACCCCCTGCGCAAACACACTTACACATGCTTACTAGTGCTTATATATGCTTACTACTGCTTATTTGTGCTTAAACCTGCTTACTAATGCCTAATTCACCATGACACTGACACTTCATGTGTATTTAATGCAGTACTCCAGTTCACATTTAAATTTTATTCAGTAGGTTATACAGCAAATAACTGAATAAAAAGTGTTCATATACACATTTTACATGGAGAATGGTATGTGCTCCAGTGGGACTCCAACTGGGAATGCCTGCTCGTTAGGTGGATGCCCTGCCCACTACACTATTGCTGTGCTGCTTCATTTGCATATATCTTCTTTGTTATCTTCTTCAGCCTTTTAAGCTGCTTTAACCGTAGCTAAGCGATGGGCAAACCCGTGCACCTACGGTTAGCTGTACTCAGATTTAAGAACAATATAACGGGTTGTCTTCATTTATTTATATGTACTGTTGCTGTTGTACACATAGGGGACTGTTTGTGGGGATATGCGGACACCTATGAGCGGCCTCGCTCATTTATTTCCACTTTCTGCTGGTCTACTTTGTAGTGGCATGTTTATTGTGAGAGCTCTGCTCTCAGAAATGCCCCCTGCACTCGTAGACACTCCGTGTATGCCTAGGAGGTCAGGCAGTGCAACTTCATTATTATGCATGCTGTGCTGCCATCCTCCTCCTAAGCGGCCACTTCCGTGCAAGACTAGACTAGTCCTGCATGAAAGATTAGTAAATCTGGGGGCCTGTGAAACATAACACAGATGATAAATGGATAGAAGAATAAAAGAAAGACTAAGAAGTTTAAAGGTACAGAATATGAAATAGGATGAAGTAACAGCCATAGAGATTGAAACAAAGTTAAGAAACACTTCAAATTGGAAAACCCCAGGCCCAGATGCAGTACCTAACTTCTGGTAAAAAAGTATTAACATCTTCGCATGATAATTTAGCCATGAGTAAGATCTATTTATATGCGCACCCCAAACAAATGCCAACCTGGGTAAACTATACACTAGAATTTGTGCCGACAGAGTCTATAGTCATTTAGAAGAAAACTCAGTTATGGCAATAGAACAAAAGGGCAATAAAAGAAAGTCATATGGAACAAAGGATCATTTGCTGTTAAATAAAGTCATAGTGGAGAACTGTAAAAAGGGGAAGAATTTAAGTATGGTATGGACTGATTACAAAAATGAATTTGATATTATCCCACATTCGTGGATAAAAGAGTGCTTAAAAATGTATAAGATACACCCTACACTGATCAACTACATTACAGTGACCATGAAACAATGGAAGACCACTTTGCAATTAAGTCATGATAAAGGGCTAATTATTATTCCAGGGATAAAACTTCAAAGGGAGATATTCCAGGGTGACTGTTACCACTGCTATTCTGCCTTGCCCTTAACCCATTAAGCAGTCTACTTAACAGCTTAGGCCATGGCTATAATTTGGCTCCTAAAAAAACAACAAAGTGCAAAGACTTCTCATCTTCTTTTCATCAATGATTTGAAACTGTATAGCTCATCAGATGAGAAACTGAAAGTACAACTGTAAGTTGTCAAAACTTTTTCAGATGATATAAGAATGTCATTTGGTGTTGATAAATGTGCAAAAGCAACCTTTAAAGCAGGAAAACTGCAGCACTGAGAAAACATCAGTTTGGGAGAGGAATGTGAGATAAAAGAACTTGAGCAAGAGAGAGTGTAAAAATATTTGGGAATTGATGAAGGATCAACAATAAAACAAACAAATGCAAATAAAACTTAGTTAGGAATACTTTAGAAGACTTAAATAAATCCTAAAAGCAGCATTGACATCTAGGAACAAAATCCAAGCTATAAATCAATGTGCTCTTCCTGCCCTTACAGTTTTAGAGTGATTGACTGGCCCAAAAACATGTTGGATAGATTAGATAGATAGATAGATCACCAAAGGATTTATAAAAATCAGTGCATAACAAGATTATATAGTCACCATTCCGAAGGAGGGATAGGCCTCCTTGAAAGTGATTACTTGTACAGATCTGAAATTGTGGGACTCCACACATATCTGCTGACCTCACAAGACCCAAATGTAGTGAAAGTTTTGAAACATGAGGAGAATAAACCTAAGATGACTTCTCTACTTAGGCTAGCAGAAGCATATCGGCATCAAGCAGGAATAGAAATCAAACCACAAGTAGAAATAAAACAGGTAGCAACTGAATGTGCCAAAAAACAAAAGAAAGAGTATATGGTGAAGGACCAGATGGAAGGCAAGAAATGTGGAAAATACATAAATATAATTGCAAGTATAGAAAATTTCTGGAAGAATCTCATGTTGATCAGGAATGAACACATGAATGGTTAAGGAGAGGCGAATTCAAACCAAGAGATGAAATGTTAATATTGGAGGCACAAGATAGTGGCTATGTACACTGTGGTTGACAAAGTCCATTGAATATGTGGGAGAAACAGACAAATGTAGGTTTTATAAAACAGAATTGGAAACAGTTGCACACCTTGTTGCTGGTTGAGACATACTAATGGCAGAAGGACTGCATACTGAAAGGCATAATAATGTGACGGGAATGTTGCACTGGAGATTGTGCAAACATTATAGTATTGAAGTGGCTGAAAAACACTGGAAACATGAGCCACAAAGCATCATAGAAAATGATGACGTCTATATCACATGGGATCATCCATTGCCAACAGTTTAAAAGACAGATGCTAGAATACCAGATATAGTGGTTCAAGAAAAGAAGACAAAAGTAACATTAATCATTGAAATCACCACACTCAGTTCATAGGTTCATAGGTTCATAGGTTCATAGGTTCATACTAGGCTATCTGCCCTGGGAAATTTATAAGCCTAGCCCGAGTGTGTTTGGCTTTTGCCACCGTTAGATTTGAGTTTGCTGTGCCCTTTTTTAAGGTTAGTTTACTGTGCCTCTGTCTAGTAGTGACACAGAAGTAATCCCCGGTGTAAATCTACGATCTCCCATCCATTCATCAAGATTCCTCTTGAAGTGAGTCAGTGAGGTGCTCTGCCTAACATGGACCGAGATTCTATTCCAAAGTGAAGGGAGCCTTTGGGTTATGAATCTGTCCCTCCAGCAAGTTCTATTTATTTCTGTGCTGAGGTTCAAGTCCCTCGAGCGTGTGATTCTAAGGGATTTAGATTTTCTGAGGTGGAGCATGTCCATTAATTCTGGGTTGAACATAGCTTTGCATGTCAGGCATAGATCGCCTCAAAGTAGGCGGTATGCGACTGAGTAAAGCTGGAGTTTCTTTAACCTGGCAGCATATGGCATCTGTTTGAGTCCCTTGATCCTCTTTGTGAGGTACTTTTGGGGTCTTTCTAGCTGCTGCAGGTGTCGGGTAAGGTACATCCCAAAAGGGGCATTGTATTCTATGATGGGCCTGATGAGGGATGAATAAAGGGGCACTATTACCTCCCTTGATCTAGATGTGAATCCCTTCGTGATAAGGTGGGCTATGTAGAAGGTCTTTCTACCCACTTTGGCAATGTGGTTGTCAAAGGAGAGATTGCTATCAACTTGGGTCCCCAAATCCCTAATTACTTCTTCTGTATTTAATGGGTTACCACCTATGTGGTAATTGGTGGGCACTTTGTTTTTGCCAAAGGGTATGACTATACACTTCTTGGCATTTAGCTTTAGACCATGGCTCTGGCACCAGTTATCCTTCTCTGTGAGACCTTTTTGAAGGATGTTTGTGTCAGCTGGAGAGTCAATTATGGCACCCAGTTTGCAGTCATCTGTAAACTTGGTTATCCATAGTCCTCCCATGCTGGCCTGTACCTCGGAAAAGTATATGCCGAACAAGAGAGGTCCCAGGACCGAGCCTTGTGGGACACCACTTGTAACTGGTTTCGAGTCTGACATGACTCCGGAAATTCTGACTCTGTGTGTTCTGTCTTTGAGCCAGTTAGCAACCCATCTTGTGACATAGGGGTTTATGTTTAATCTGGATAGCTTATCTATGATGCCCAAGTGGGGTATTGTGTCAAATGCCTTTGTGAGGTCCAGATAGGCTGTGTGGACTACCTTCCCTTCATCTATGGCCTTGGTGACTGTTTTGAAGAAGTCGATCAGGTTCAAGAGGCAGGATCTGCCCTTGACAAAGCTGAACTGAGTAGGATCCAGTGTCTGTAGGTCCCCAATGTATTTGTTTATGAGTTCCATGATGATCCTCTCCATGGTCTTACAGATAAGGCTAGTCAGGCTTATGGGGCAATAGTTACCAGGGTCCGTTGAGGTGCCAGCTTTGTGGAGCGGGACCACTGTTGCTGTATGCCATTTTTTGGGTACATATCCCGTAGTGAGGCTGAGATTGTACAGCAGTTTTGCGTGAGGGGTTAGTTCTTCTTGGAGTTCATGTAGGACTCAACCTGGGACACAGTCTGGTCCCATTGAAGCAGTGTTTTTTGCCTTGGAGAGGGCGGCCTTCACCTGAGCATCTGAGATGTTAGGGAGGCTGCACTCTCCTGGGATAGATATTTGCTCTTTAAGGGGGGGAAGGGGGGAGAAGTTTGCACTGAACCTGTCTGCCAGGATGTTAGCAATGTCTGTGGATTCAGTGTATTTTTTGTCATTTATAATCAACTCTGAGCATATCTGGGAGTTGCATCCCAGGTTCCTAACATAGCTAAAGAAAGCCTTGTGATTGTCTTTAGTGTCCTGTGCAATTTTTCTCTCGAAGCTGGCCTTGGAGGATTTTATGAGGGATCGTAATTTTTTGCTAGTACTGATCAGAGATGCCTTCCCTTTTACGGATTTTGCTCTATCGTGTAGTAGCTTCCTCCTTCTGTTGTACAACTTATTTATGGCTGGGGTCCACCAGACTGGATGCCTGCCTTTGGACGCTTGGGTTTTGGTTTTGTTTGGGATAGCATGATTCATGCATTCCTGGAGGTGTCCATAGAATGCATTTATATAGGATTCTATGGTTTGGTCCGTAGTTTCCACTGGCCCTTGGGCCTTGAAGGATTCCACCTCAAATTTGAGAAGTGTGAAGTTTGCTTTTGAGAAGTTTTTCACTGTGGTTTTCTGGGCTGGGGGTGGGGTCGGGTTGTGGATATCCAGTGAAATTAATTTATGGTCTGATCTTACCAATGAGGGGAATACTTCTGGTGTGGAGCATAGGGTCCCCATGTTGGTGATGATCAGGTCAAGTATGTTTTCCCCTCTTGTGGGAGTTTTGACTAGTTGTTCCATAGCATTTGAGTTTATAAATTCCAGGAACCTTTGGGCTAGTGTGTTGGGGCTTGAGTAATGCTCCCAGTCAATGTTTGGGTAGTTGAAGTCACCCAGTATAATGGTGTTTGGAGAGATCTTCATGTTCTCCAATGTTTTCAGGAAAGCCGAGTGGGATTCCAGTGACTACAGAGTCCTGCTTACAGAGAGATACAAAGTCATAAAATATCAGGATTTGCAAGCAGAAATGAGAGCAATGTGGAAGAAAGTTACCTAGATAGTTCCAATAGTAGTAGGAGCAAGAGGTCTTATAAAAAAGAGTCTACAACCATATTTAGATACTCTACCAATACATGTAATTCTGTACGAATTGCAGAAAGAGTCATTACTGGGTACATTGTTGGTGCTGCGAAGAGCACTTTTGGCTGACATCAAGGAGTGAAAATTCTAATTTCATGAACTTTAATCATACTTTGACTTAGGAATGGAGTCCGTTCCTGTCATGGTATTAGAAACCTAAAAGATTTGGAGAAATTAAAAAGGGGCTAGAACTGGTCCAAGAAGATGACTCACTTGAGGTTCTCCATGGTTATCAAACCATAGGTGTGCTACAGATTCCCTAACATGAGTCTGGAAAACCACACCTCCTACCTAAACCTACTGGAATCTCTTAACATTCAGCCTAACACCATACTTATGGGTGACTTCAACTACCCCTCCATAAACTGAAAGACTTATATGACCCATAATTCACTTTCTCAGAGGTTTTTGGACTTTATCAATGCAAACACCCTGGAATAAGTAGTTAGCTCCCTCAGTAGAGGTACAAATATCATAGACCTACTACTCACGAACATGGGGGGATGCTGCTCCCTCCTGTGCATTAACTCCTCCCTGGTATGATCTGACCATAAAATGATCTCCTTTAGTATTAAAACTAACATAGAATCTCCATCAAACTCCATACCTGTTAAGAACTTTACTAAGGCCAATTACATCAAATTAAATGAAAGCTTATTAAACTTCCAAGACCCTCCTACCCCAGCTGACACTGAGGCCTACTCTGAGCTGTTGAAAAAAACAATGCACAATCACATTTATAGCAACACAGAGGAGAAAGTGCCTGTCTGAGTCAAATGATTACCGGCAAAAACAAATCACCCTAGGGACCTCTAGCATAAATAGGTTATTCAACAAAAGGACAAAAATCCTCTCCAAAGCTAAGAAGGAACAGAAAAAACAGTGCAAAAAGACACTCACAAGTCTAAACAAACAAATTAGACAGCAGGTGGAATCTACCAAATCAAACTATGACACAAAGATAGCCTCTCAGGTGAAAGATGACCATAAGGCTTTTTTAATTTATGTCCATAACCTGAGAGTAAATGCTTAGCAGTGTACTAAGTTAATCATGAACAGCAACACTTATCCTCAGCTTGAAACTATAGCAAACCTGCTGGCCAACAAATTCAGTTCAAACTTCTCTCACCATCACCTCCAAACACACCCAAAGAAATGCCCATAATTATCCCCCTGCCTGTCATTATGAGGAAACAGTACTGCACTCGCTAAACCCCAAAACACAGCCTCCATGGGTCCCAGCAACATTCCAGAATGTTACTTAAATAGCTTAAAAAAGAATCTATCAGGACCACTAGAAACCTTCTTTAACATCAGCCTCTAGATAGGCTTTGTCCTAGAGAAACGGAGGACTGCAACGATTGTCCTTCTGTACAAGGGGGGGGCCCATCAACTGACCCAGTGAACTAAAGACCCATAAACTTGACCAGTCCTATCTGCAAGGCCATGGAGAGAATTATCATGGACCTGATCAATAACAACATAGGAACTCTCCAAACTCTGGACCAGACCTTAATTTGCTTTGTCAAATTGAAGTCCTGCCTGCTCAGTCTGTTGGACTTCTTTGAGAAAGCCACCATGGCCACAGATGAGGGTAAAATGGTACACACCACTTATATAGACTTAGTCAAAGCTTTCAACACAATCCCCCACTCAGTCATCATAGATAAACTCACTGAGTTAGGCATAAACCCCTACATCTAGAAAAACACGTAGTAGAACCAGTCAACTATACACCAACCACGGGTATACCACGGGTAAACTTCCAAGTTCTACTGTACACAGACCACATAAACACCGGCACTTGTAGTCTCCGAATTCACTTTTTATTCAATACATACAACGTTTAGCGCTTTCATCTAAAATCATTAGACTTCTTCAGAACAATTTGATACCATTCTATTCCTCTTTAAATATTCTTACTAACCAATCGTCATGACTTTTGAATAACATCTCAATAATCATTTAAAGTGCCAGTGTGCTTATATAATTAACATTGCCATCTAAAATAAAACTGTATTAAAACTTGAAGTATCAATTCTGTGTTGTTAAAAATACAATATACTATACATACAATAACATTATTATACTCTATTTAATAAATATTAATAAAAATTTTATTATTTGTAAACTTTATTATCAGCTAGCTTCATTTTATAAAAACGGTTTGACTGATATGTGTTCATTAATGCCAGGGAAGGAAGACGCATTTAATTTAATTTGCCATCTGGCTTCCTGTTCACCTAATTTCTTTTTAATACTCCCACCCCTTGGATTTCCTTTTACTACTTCTAAAATCCCAAACAAGAACAGACTGCAACCCTTATTTTCTGCTATGTGCCTCCACAAGGCATTATTAACATAATTTCTCTTTATACTATAATAATGATCATATATTCTTTGCCTAAGGCACCTATCTGTCTTGCCTACGTAGTAACAAGGGCATTCTGTGCATTTCGCTAAATACACCACATGTTGTGTTCTGCAATTTCCTTTGTTATACCTTATAGTCATGTGATTTATGTCTTGTAATACTGTACTTGTCTCTCTAATGGATCCTATGGCCAACGAACCAGTCGCACTGCTGGTGAATTGGATTTAGGATCGGAGGCAGAATATAATATATCCGGAGCTAGACCAAAACGGATACCGCCCAAAAGGACATACGTTATGGCAACCAACTCGCAAAGGCCAGGTACTGTAACTGTGATTCCGGATCAGGTCAAACCAAATGGTTATAAGAACAAGTTTAATTTTAACAATTTTCTTAACTCAGAATTTGATTTTGATAAGAAATGTGTTTCCGACGCCAAAGGGAAAGATAATGACATGGACAAAGTACAAGGAAATAAGACGGTAAAGGACTTAATGTATGACTTTGGGAAAATGTTAAAAACTTATAAAAGTTTGCAGTTGGAAAATGAATATTTGAAAAAATGTTTAGATACTCATGTGGTACCTATGGGTCTTAGGTTTTTTAAGTACCCGATGGGTATAGAATTAAATGACGAAGTAGTGGGGGGATGCAACAAAATGTTCGATGATTTTGGTTTTACTTTCATGCATTTTATTTTAAACTGTAATGACAAAAAAATGAAGCTAGCTGATAATAAAGTTTACAAATAATAAAATTTTTATTAATATTTATTAAATAGAGTATAATAATGTTATTGTATGTATAGTATATTGTATTTTTAACAACACAGAATTGATACTTCAAGTTTTAATACAGTTTTATTTTAGATGGCAATGTTAATTATATAAGCACACTGGCACTTTAAATGATTATTGAGATGTTATTCAAAAGTCATGACGATTGGTTAGTAAGAATATTTAAACAGGAATAGAATGGTATCAAATTGTTCTGAAGAAGTCTAATGATTTTAGATGAAAGCGCTAAACGTTGTATGTATTGAATAAAAAGTGAATTCGGAGACTACAAGTGCCGGTGTTTATGTGGTCTGTGTACAGTAGAACTTGGAGGTTTACCCGTGGTATACCCGTGGTTGGTATAAACCCCTACATCATCAGATGGATAGCAAGCTGGCTCACTGACACAACACATGTCTGAATGGGTGAATCCACTTCCAATAAGAAACCTATTACTAGTGGTGTCCCACAGGGCTCAGTGCTGGTACCTCTCCTGTTTGGTATATACTTCTCTGAAGTGAAGGCCAGTGTCTGGGGCTTCTAGCTCACCAAGTTCACCGATGACTGTAATCTGGGATCAATCATTGAATCCCCAAATGATGTTGACATCCCACAAACAGACCGAAAAATGACAAACAACTGGTGCCAAAACCATGGTCTGAGATTAAATGCTAAAAAATACATAATTATACCCTTCAATAAATCAGATATTTCTGCAAACTATAATATTTATAGCACATCCATAAAAGTAGACCCTGTGGTGAGGTACCTTGGAACACAGACAGTAACCTAAACTTTGACCACACGGTAGCTACAGTAGTGAAGAAATCCTTCTGTGTGGCTCAACTTATAAGTAAAGGAATGGCATCAAGATCAAAGGAAGTCATAGTGCTATTGTACTCAGCCCACATCAGGCCCATAATCAAATACAATGCTCCCTTCTGAATATACCTAGCCAGGCACTTACACCAATTGGAGCAGCCCTAGAGGTTTCTCACAAAAAATAAACAAAAAAAAAAAAAAACAGAGTTCAAGACACATCTTGTGCAGACCAGCTAAATGCCCTATTACTTTACTCCAGTGGTCTGTGGACTGGTACCAGGCCATGGATTATTTGTTACTGAGCCGCATAGAAACTTTTAGGCAGGGAGTGAAACAAAAACGTGAATGTGTCTATGTATGTGTGTGAGTGTGTTTATGTTTCTGTCTGCATGTGTGAGTGAATGCATGCATGAAAGCAGAATGTATGTGTGTGAAAGCAGAAGAGGCTGTGTATGTGTATATGAGAGAGTGAATGAAGAGTGAGATCAATCGAGCCATTATTTTACACTCACCAAGCAGCACTTTTGCTGTTTAGCAAGTGTAAAATAAAAAAAAAAATGAAACAGAAGAATGTGTGTGTGTGTGTGTGTGTGTGTGTGTGTGTGTGTGTGTGTGTGTGTGTGTGTGTGTGTGTGTGTGTGTGTTTCTGTCTGTGTGTGAATGAATGCGTGCATGAAAGCAGAACAGACTGTGAGTGTGTGTGTGTGCCCGCGCGCGCGTGTGTGTGTGTGTGTTTGTGTATGTGTGAAAGCAGTAGATACTGTGTATGTATGAGAGAGACAGTGAACAGTGAGATCGATTGAGCCATTATTTTACACTTGCAAAGCAGTGCTTTTGATGTTTAGCAAGTATAAAGTAAAAAAGAAAAATTTTTAAAAAAGTGTGTGCGTGTGTATCAGTGTTACAGGGTGTGCGTGTGGCTTCCGGCATGTGTTTCAGTGTGAGTGTGTGTGTGGCTTCTGGCATGTGTTTCAGTGTGTGTGTGTGTGTGTGTGTGTGTGTGTGTGTGTGTGTGTGTGTGTGTGTGTGTGGTAACTGTTTAAAATTTAGGGACTTGTGTCAAGTCCCAGAATGTACAGATTGAGTAATCAAAAATTTGGAATTACATATACTAAGTCTGAGCTTACCAGTTTTGGATCATTAATTTTTTTCGGAGGTATGGCAATCTGAGAGATGGTATTTATAAGTTCAGGAGGGGTGTTGGGTATATGGAGCATTTGCATCCCATATCAGGGTTTGCAGGTGCCCTCAAACCCCTACAAAAAACAACTGCAAGGGAGAAGAGTAATGTTCTATATTCATCCTTTTCTGATATTTTTGATATTTAATGTTTTAAGAAGAGTGACAAGTCCTGTCATTTCAAAAGGAAGTCATATACATATATGGGTGCCAGTAGTGAGAGACAGCACAATTCTCAGGATTGAGGAATATACCTTTTCCCAGAGGACTGTGCAATTTCAGAGTTGAAATAAATAATATGCTTGGGTTAAGAGTGGCATGGGGAGGAGTTTGCCCCTGCATAAACACTGTTTTAAAATAAGCATGATATAGTGAATAACCTGGGAGCATGGGCAGAAGTGTGACGGTGTCTGTTTTTTAACGTTAATGCATCAACATTAGTGACATCAACATTTAATAGATTTGAAGATTGCTACATCTCCCAAATTAACATTTTCTGCCATGAGTAAAGCACTCTTATTTTATATTAGTAATTAGTAAATGTTTTAGTGTTTTGTGCTAAACCACATTGTTTCAGCTGCATTATTAATGTTTGACACAGCAAACTGAATCAAGGTAGTTCTTTTGCAGTTTTAGATTGATTTAACTCACCACATGCTTTCTTTGTGCTCCTACGAATAGCTTACTTCAGGTCTACTCATTATGGAGATTCTGTAGATGTCATTCTAATCAGACAGTCAGCATACTCACATCTAGTATGGACTGCATATATATATATATGCTGCACTAGTGTGTGCCCTGACCCATGCAGATTAATTCCCTGCTATGGTTTAAGAGCAAACAGCATACAGCCTGTACAAAGTTCCACTATACTGCAGCAAAGATTTTTGGCTCTAGGTGGTTTGGTCACATTGACTAATGTCGATGTGATACCTAATCCTGTGAAAAATGTGAAAAAAGAGGATGATGATGATGAAACCATCAGATATTACCTGCACCAGCTCTTCGCTTCAGCTCTCTGGATGGTTAAAACAGAAATCTGTCAGATGATGGGTAGATACTTCCTTCTCTAGCCATAAGGTAATCCAAACATGAGTGTAAAACCAGGTGAGTAGAATTATAGAAGGGCACCTTACTTCTACTACATTGAAATGCTACTTTCTTTGGACTGACTTTTTTTTGTTGTCCTAGTTCTCTTGCTCACAATTGGCTCAATTGTCCCTACACTCTGCCTGTTATAGCATTGATCAATGTACCATGGTAGGTATTGCTCCCTTATTCATGAAGAATAACTTCTCACTGACCTCATTATTACTGTAGATCATGCCATGTTAAAGTCAGATGTCAGCTGATGTTCATGTTTAATTGATGTATATTTTTATTTTCTTTTTGCCTAGCATTTTATCTCTGCTGTCTGGGCAGTGAATAACGTAAGATTGATCATCTCTCCATATCACATGTATGCTACAACATGCACCATGCAGGCAGCAGTGAATTTATATGCCCAGCTCTTCTCTGCTATTATGAGCTTATCTGTTCATTTCTCCATTTTTTTAATTTATCCAAGTCTTTTGGGCTTCTAATACCTGGATGGGAATGGGCCCCATTCCTAAGTTTCTATTCTCAAATCTTTCCCACTCTTTTCTCTGTACCTTCTCACACCTCCTCTCTCCAGCTTTTCATCCTGATAAAGTCTGCCCACCTGCTTCACCCTGTACTCTACACCCCTCTACTTTGAATCCTACACACTCACATGTATATACTATTGTCTTTTTCTACTCACATATACTGCTAAGTTACTTTCTTCTTCCACTCTGACTTTCATACTTCTGTTTCTGTGTATACTCTCACTTATAAAATTTTGTCTTTTCTATGTATTATTGAAATGTCATACCTGCCAATTGTCTTATCCTTTCTACTGCCTGTCCATTTTTATGTATCAATTGTTTTAACTAATTGTATGTAGTAATGCATCTATTTTATTCATGTATCTACAATGTTTTAATTTGTTAATTGTATGTAATAATGCGGAACTTTTCTCCCTGGGCCTCCACTGAAAATGAGCTCCTCCAGGCCCAGTGGACTTTCCCGGTCAAGAAATGCAATAAATAAATAAGTCAAAGTACAATTAAAGTTCATAAAATTTGTATTGTTTCAGTCTTTGATGTCAGCCAGAAGTGCTCTTCCCAGCACCCACAATGTGCCCGGGGGAGAGGGTGTAATTGTCACGCCGGGCAGTACCCATATCCACAGCAGGTCTCCAAGGTGAACAACCTCTGGCATGTTAGAACAATGTAGGGAAGGGAAGTTGCCAAGCCAGATCTGTAAATTTGGTATAAGGATTGACTCTAAAGGCTGGGTCAGTCAGGCTCACACATGAAGTGGGGCCGGGCGGATAGCAGCAGTGACTCTGGATGCCCACTGAGACCTTCCTGTGGATTGCCCCAGCTGTGGCTGGTGCCAGTCCCAACCGGCATCCAACATCATCTGACAGCTATCAGCTGACTTAGAACTGGTGTGGACTGGGGAAATCTGACTGTTTAATTAAAAGAAAGCATCATGAAGGCCCAAGACGGGTGTTGATATGATGTGATTTCTGCCCAGTGCTCTGAATATCAAAGTGAAGAAATTCAGTGAAGCATGGGTAAACGGCAGGAGTAACTATGACTCTCTTAAGGTAGTCAAATGCCTTGTCATCTAATTAGTGACTCACATGAATTGATGAACGAGATTCCCACTGTCCCTACTTATGATCTAGCAATAATGGTTTCCATTATGACAGACTCCATGAGCAGTCACACTTTGTTTTGTTCCCAAAAATGTAGATGAATTGACATGAGTCCCTTGTAGTGACCTTACACATCTAGCTATTTTTGCATTTTGACCTGCTGCTAGAGCATCTGCCACTGACCTGATCTGCACAATGGAACTGGATAATAGTAACTCTTGTTATTGAAGAAGGAAACAGAGGCCAAAATGGACATTGTAGCTACAGGATGTTTATATCCCTGCACAAATGTAAACTTATCTTTTATATCATGATTTATCACAGTGGTTAGAACAGTCAGGGGAGCATAGTCAATTGTCTAAACCTTGTAGTCATAAAAATAGCAGAATGCAGTCCATCTTCTGGCACCATTGGACTACAGAGTCTGAAAAGAGGACAATACCAGTCACCCTGTCATCGCTACTACCTGAATGTTAACTCCTACCACGAAAGCATTCTGCCTGAGTATCTGTCACTTTAGAAATGATGGAGTGATAAGAGCATGGAACAAAGCTTATGTGTGTCAGTGTGTGCTATCCAAACAACCTCTAGCCACAGGAAAATAAGATGATTATAAAAATAAAAATGTTTTAATACTTTGTTGTCACTTCTTTAGGAAAAAGAAGATATACATTTCACAAACTAGAAGTATGTTATCATGATAGATGGCACTCCGAAGCTTAACAGTATTTATGGTTTATTCATTAAGTTACAGTCCATAAGTGAGATGGCATATGGCAAATAAATAAAGCAAACATAATGTTGCAGCAGTATGGCCCTGAGCTAAGATTTTGAGATCAGTGATTAAGTTGATAGCAGGCCTCACTTAGCAGATTTATGAAGGTGCCAGACATGGGAATATTTTTGACCTGTAACTTATACAGTTTCAAGAGCCTTATTATGTTTCCTCCCCAATTGTTTTATCTTTATGAAACACAAAGGCCTACATTTGTATCTGCAATCAATACATTTAAAAGTGATATAGTACCTAAACTTTAATATCATAAGCATGGATGGATTTTTCAACTTTTCCCTGTTTTATTTCAAATCAGGAATGTAGAGACTAAGAAGTTTGATTTTATTTTTGCACTAATATTCATAATTATATTTATTAGACTTGTTTTATAGAGTATGTTTATTCTCAAAATAAAAACAAAACATTTGCATTTTAACATGAGGATTCCTTCTTTTCTCAACAACAAGATTATTTCTGCTTAAAATATAGGATGTAATTTTCTATCCCCTTAGTTTTTTGAGCATTCAGTGTGGACAGTAATTACAAGCTAGAATTAGAACAGATGTAGTGGCTGCTATAGTTCATGCCTATTGCATTTTAATGTGCAGCCATGCTCTCTGAGCAAATAAAAAAACCTGCAAACAGTGAAATGGTTGAAAAAGAACTGAAATGACACTGTAATATAACATGACTAATATTAGTAAATATTATAGATGCTACAATGTCTTATGCAGGTTGATGTTTTATCATGGGTCAACAGACATAGTGGTGGTAACATAACTGTATACGGCAATGAGTATATGTCATACTGATAGCCCCCACAGTTGTCACCCGTCAATGTATGAACATTGTTGGAACAAGGTCACGGAGCACTGGATACGAATAATACAAGGCAGTGCATTATTTTAGGTAATGAAGTTCTATATGAATAAAGGTGTTTTCAAAATGAAATGTTATCAGTTAATTCATTAAGGTAATGCCTTCCTACTTTGTATGAGTAAGTTGGAATGGTTAAATACTACAGGCAACAGGGGCTATCCTGCCCTACTGCTACCCTGCAAGAAGAGCAGAAATGAAGAAACAAATAGTTCTGTGGAAGATACTTTGTACAGAGACAAAATGAAAAAAGAAGATATGATTATAATTAAAATGACTATATTTCTGTATGATTTAGAAGGGTTTACTAAGAAATAAATAAGCTAAGGCCAAACAGTGGAAGAAACAACTGACAAAACAAAAGTAATCACAGAGGCAGCACTAATGGGAGCAGATGACATTCTTACCCCAGTCATCCTGACATTTATCACTGGAATAAGAGAGAAAAAGTTTGACTGAGTTTACTCAGTTCAGAAACGAGTACTTTTCAGCTTTCATTCACAGACTACATTTTTCAGCATGGCAACCTGCATTTCACCTTAGATACATCCTCTCTAAGTAAAAACAATATTTCAGTCAATTTTTGAAGAGGTGACTTGACATAGAATTTATGTTTGTATTCTTGATCCAAGCCAATCTTCTCCTGGATAATATCATCCTTTCCAGAAATTAGAATATTTTGTTGGTTGTTTAATGGCAGTGGTATGAATAATTCATAGCCCTGAATTCTAACTATACTGTAATGAAATAAGGGAGATCATTTAAATCACTAATCTCAGGGGCAGAAAATGCTATTAAAACATTTTGTGATTCCCTTGGAATTTAGAACACTGCTATAAAAATCAGAAAACAAAGTAAATGTTAAAGTGTATTGTGACACTTTCCATGGGAAATGTAAATAACCAGTCCTTAGTGATTGGGAGTAATCTTCTTACCAAATACGACATCAAAATGTACAGTGTTTGAGGCAAATAGTTTAGTTTTCACAATTAATTTCATTCATAAGCACCACCCCTTCAACATTTTCTTGAAATTGAAAATGGCTTGCATGACATCATGAAGGAGTGTACCCACAATCCCTCACTACGTATATAATTGAGTAAGATGCAATTTCTTTATGCTAGATGCAGCAATAAATGTCGTAGTAAAACAATTTATCATCTATTTCTCACAGGTGGAACACCGATCCTTGAAAATTTAACACATTTGATGCTCTATTAGTGAAGCCATAATGTAATTGAGGAGCTGTTCTTCTAAAGATGTATGGTGCTTTTGATTGCAAAGAATGCTTTACCTGTGTATGTAAATTACTGCCAGTGCTGTCAATAACTAGCTTGGTATCATATATGGGTGTACTTATAAAGAAAAACTGAGTCAACAGTAAAACCGAAACATCAAGAAGAAAGTCATAATCTTTCTTTTCTTTTTAAACTACTTGATGTTTTAAAATCTGGAGTACATCCAGAAATAAAATTAACTATAAAGCATAACTGTATGAGAGGTGTAACAATATATTTTAAGAAGGTCATATCTGCAACCAACTTGCACAAAGCAAGACAAGAGAACTCACCTAGATCCTGTCTATAAAATGAAAGATATTAAGAAAACTAGCTGAAATATAATTTTTCCAATAAGAAATTTAATGAGAAAGTTAAGTCGTTGCTATGATAACAAATAAACTGACTGTGATTACTGCAGAAATCAGTTGCATGACCTACTTCTTGCAGCCGGCATTAACCTTGCAATGTATGAGGTGCTGAAAATGTATAGTTCTCCTCTCTGTTCATCAGTACAGCTGTTTAATAACTCAGGAGATTAATTATAATGGAGATTATAGAATGGGTGACCTATACATTGGCACCTGATTGGAGAATGAAGGTTCTTCAGCAGGGTGTTTTTCTATAGGTAATACCCACTGAAAAATTAGTCTGCCACTTCATGGCAGCATATTAAGCTTCTGTGAAGCTCTGACTGTAAGGGAGCTAACAGCTGCCATTATTTTACAATTGTTAAGCAGCACGTTTGCTGTTTAGAGAGTGTAAAATTAAAACAAAACAAACAAAAAAACCCCAGAAAAATGCATGTCTATATGTGTGTGTGTGTGTGTGTGTGTGTGTGTGTGTGTGTGTGTGTGTGTGTGTGTGTGTGTGTGTGTGTGTGTGTGTGTGCGCGTGTGTGTCAGTGTATGTGTGGATGAAAATAAGAATGTAATTGCTCAAACCATTATTTTATACTTGTTAAGCAGACCTTTTGCTGCTTAGTGACTGTAAAATTAAAACAAATGGGTAACTGCAAAAAACAGAAAACTTTGTGTGTATGCATGTGTGCACGTGTGCATGAGTCTGTCTTTATTTCTATCTGCATGTTTAAGTGTATGGGTGCTTGCATGCATGAAAGCAGAAGTGTGTGTGTGTGTGTGTGTGTGTGTGTGTGTGTGTGTGTGTGTGTGTGTGTGTGTGTGTGTTTGTGTGTGTGTGTGTGTATGAGACAGAGAGAGAGAGAGACAGATATGGATCAAGCAGTGGATGCAACTCATTTAAAATTAAGAGGTATCCATACCACTCAACCTCTTAGCTCAAGAAATCCAGATAAAGCCTAAAATAATGGGGGTCTAAGGCTCAGAAATATGAACAGATTTTAAATATTGCTCTTATAAAATAAGAAAGTTGCTGTAATGACAGTTTTTGTGTTAACATGTATTTTCTGCAGGATATGAAGTCCATACCTGTCACCTCAGAAACTCACCCTTGATTTTGATTGAGATTTTAACTCTGCCTCCATTAATCTCTTCTAAAACCAGTGACTTTTGGAGAAAAGAATTACAGGTAATAAACAATGACAACAGATGGAGATATAGACCTTTTTTACTTCAGAAACTATATATTAATTCACATTATCTTATTCTGTCAATGTCTCAGGTTAAGAGTACTAATATTTTAAAAATGTCCCTGATTACTTCTGGATTTGTCCCTGATTCTGTTGAGATTTATCCCTGATTAGTTGAGAGCCATGATAAAGTCTGAAACTCAAATGTAACTTATTATTCAGTGACTTCAACGTCCAATGAATTGTCCACATACACTAAAGAAAGTTTGAAACAATAGGCGAAACTATTTTACATCAAAATATTTATATATATAAATATATATATATATATATATATATATATATATATATATATATATATATATTTATAGAGAGAGAGTACTTAAAAAAAAAAAAAAAAAAAAACTAATACAAAACAATTTGTCAGATTGCTCATTCTCTAAGAGCAATAATGCCCTCCAGGGTGTGTGTTATTGTGCAACTAATGCTCTGCCAGGGGTGTAGATGCCAAATGCCTGGAGCATCAGGCCTCAGAACATCCATGGGTGGGCATTATTTACACATTCATACCTCAGGGAAGGAAGCATGAGACACAGACCATCATTAATTTAAAAATGTATGTGAGAAAGTTGAATTTGAAACTTGTATTTTACGAGACAAATAACATCGAGGCTGATAAACCCATCAAAGAAAAAGTTAAAAGATGCAGTATTTTTCTCCCCACCGTATCCCACACTTGTAGTCTTCAAGACAAAATGCAAGTCTGACATAAGAAAGGCTTTCAAAAAGACACCAAAATATAAGTTTTATAATATTTCAAAGGATGAGATATTGCCACTTAAGAATTTGAGGAATGATAGAACTAGACATGTTATGAAGGCTGACAAGGGGTGGGGGCATACTTGTTACTTGTACTAACAGTTATATAATGAAACTAGAGAACATGCTGAACGCACCTGAGTTTTATTCTAAACATTTCTTTAAGGAGGTTAAGACTGTATATGTATATATATATATATATATATATATATATATATATATATATATATATATATATATATATATAATTGAAAGATAAGCTAACCACAATGCTTAATGAAGAACTTATTAGTGAAAACTTTTTGAGTATTTGAACACTCCTCACCTTAAGTTACCTTGTTTTGTTGGGATTCCCAAACCCCATAATAATAGGGAAGGTCCAGCTTATAGACCTCATATTGCAAGTGGAAGTTCCATATCAGAAAGCCAACGCCATATACTTGGGTTTTAGTCTTCATCTTCTTACTGAAAAGAACTCTTAATTTAGATTTACTTGATTATGTAAGAAACATAAAAGAAGTGTATGTAAATGAACAAAGCATTTTGGTAACTATTGATGTTATACCCCTATATAATGTTTTACCACACTTGTACTGTACTGAAGCAGCTACAGAGGCCTATAGCATTAATAACAATGCTACAAAAAGGCAAACTGAATGCTTGGGAAAGCTAATAAACTTGGTGTTGAGTTACAATTTTTTCCGTTTAAGTAGCTAGTCTTGCAAACAGACAGAGAGGATAGCCATGGGTGCAGCTATAGCCCCTAGCCTGGCCAATATGCCCTTAGACAAGTGAGTGGAGGAATTTGTACTGCAAGATAAATACCGGAATGTTATGACCAGCTACCTTCACTTTATTGATGATGCATTCATACTCTGGCAAGCTGAGAAATCTAAACTCACTGAGTTTTTCCATTACATCAATAACTCCACCTCCTTCCTGAAAATTACCCTTCCATCAGCTCGGAGTCAGTACACTTCTTTGATATGACTGTCAATATTCATAAAGACAGAGGAAAATTAATTAGTAACTTATACAGGAAACCAACAAGAGTGAACTACTTCACTGAGATAGAAGTATGCATTCAGTAAAAACTAAGTACAATATAATAAAATCACAAGGCTACAGATTAGCCCTACTTTTGTATATAAAAAGAGCAGAAGCATACTCAGCTATTTGTAAAAGAAAAGTAAGAAGCATGTAACTGCACTTTCTGTGAATACTTGATGTAGCGCGACTCATTTGAGTACCCCACATTAAAAAGATGGTGAAATCTTCAGCAGATGGTAGCTGTAAAACTGAAAAAGTTGTATATAGGACCATGTGCAATGACTGCCTTGCATATTATATACATAAGACTATGAATAAATTGAAAAGGACTTCAGGTCATCTTTCTGACATCAGACATAAATGCTAGAGGAACACCTTATCCAAACACTTATTAAAACACCCCAGACATTCTGGTTTTAAATTTATCATTCTGAAGTGTGTGGGGACGGATAAGCTTGAAGAGGACATCGATGGTGTGTTTGAGAAAAAAAAATTATGCTGGCAGTTGGAATTAAATGCATTCAGAAAACCAGGAATGAACTACTGTTGCTCTATTAAAGGTGTATTGAATTTACGTAAGCTGCCACACAATCTGTAAATTTTTTTAGGAAATGTTTTGAGGAATATTTTTATGTACTAAAAATATACTAAATAATAAAAAGATGTGTAGAATGTGTGTGTGTATATATATATATATATATATATATATATATATATATATATATATATATATATATATATATAGAGGTTCCCTTTATAATCTCCAAATAGAGAAATATCAAATTTCAGTATTTTGAGACTATAAAGCCGAACTTCCAAAATAGCGAAACCTCATAAATATGAATACGGAAATGTTGAATTTGCAGTTGTGGTGGTGCGCTATGTGACGTGGGATGTACTGTGTTCCTGATGTACATTGTGGTGTGTGGGTATGGCTGGAGATTAAGGTAAGTGAATATATTTTGTAAGGGTTTTGGGTAGGGATTTGAGTGTATGTGAGTGTGTTCGGAAGTTTTAGGTGTGGGTTAGGGTTAAGAGTATGAGTGTCTAAGTGTTGAAAGTGGTGGTTGTACATATGTGATGTGCGTGTGCGAGGGGGCTGTCGAGTGTGTAGTAGTGAGTTTACTGTCTTGTTCTGTTTAGTGTGACCTCGGAGTTAGTATATATAAGTAGTGGGGGTGTGGTGGGCATAGACCCCACATGGGGAGGTGCAGGGACGCTTTCCCCCTTGCTTATATGTAGGGTAGGTTTGTGTGTATGTATTGTTGTGTTTTTGTGTGTTTTGTTTATTTGTTGTAGTGTGGGGAGAAAGGTGTATGTGTTGTGTGGTGTATGGTGTGTTTATGTTCACGCTTTTGAATTTCACGCTTTTGGAGTTTCAGTGTTTTGGTTTTTCGGCTTTATAGACTTGAGATACTGAAACTTGATATTTCGATATTTCAGTATTTCGAGATTAGAAAGTGAATTTGTATATATATATATATATATATATATATGTGTGTGTGTGTGTGTGTGTGTGTGTGTGTGTTTAATTTCTTTAATCTCAGTTCTGCTTTGATTAGATTTATTGCATCATGCCAAAGATTTAAATGGTAAATTCAAAACACACATTTTTTTTTGTTATGCCGCTATTACAATGTAGTATTGGTATAATTCCTCCATTTACCATACTGGTGGACACTCATGCTCAGTCATGCACACATTTGCACACTTATATACATTACTAGTTTACTTCATCCACTGTTTTCTGTATTTTTTCTGTGGGTTTTCTACTAGTTTTCATTATCTAAACATGTTTTCGGGGCTGTAAACATGAAATCTGTCAAGACAGTTTTTTTTTTTTTTTTTTTGCAAAGCACTGACGCATTGTTTTATGCACACTAATACATATGGATGGATATTTATAAAAATTATTAGACAGATGTATGTTTATATTTGCAGTGCTCTAGTTTGATTATGTTTATGGTTAGATAGCTAAGAGTTTTTTTTTTATTTTAGTTCTTGCCACAGACCTGATGAAGGCTGAATTGCATTAGTTAGCCGAAAGTAATTTTAGTTACAAGTCTTTTTATGTATATGTTATGCTTTTCTTAATACCTGATCTGGGAATGTGGGCTGCAAATAGATAAGTAGTGTTTTCCTTGACTTGGATTTAGTTTGATCTAATCAGTAGTAGCGTGTGTGGGGGTGGGTAATTACTGTTCTAAAATGCTCATTTACAGCCCTGTTTATATTGTTTGCCATGAATAAGCTCGTTGAAAATTAAGCAATTCTTTTTTTTTTCAATAATCATTTTTATATTATTTTTCACAACCATATTACAAATTCACACATTATATACAATATATACAAAATGCTTCCATTGGTTAATTTCACATATATATCAACCTCATGTATTGATCAAAGGTACAGCACTAACAATCAAAAGGAAAATAAAAAAAAAAAAAAAAAAAAATCCAACATTAACAAATCCAAGCCAACAATCTGTCTTTTCTGTACATTTTCTATCTAATCTAAGGTTGATTTAGACTATATTCTGGTTCCCGAGAAAAAGGGGATAGTAACCTCTTAAGCCAAAATAATATTAAAAATTTGCTCCCAGATTTTTATGTTGTTGATATTTTTCTTGTGATCACTAATTAACAGTTTATGCGCTAAGATGTGTTTTATTGCCAACAATCTGAAATTTTCCCACAACTGGGCTGGGTTCAACCAATTTGTGGCTATATATAATTTCATTAATAGGCAAATATTCATAATTACAATCGTTTTTGATTTATTTAGATTCTCCGGGGGAATATGAAGAATCATAAACTCCCAAGAGAGTGTTGAATTTTGGTAACCCATTTTTTGTAACTGCAATTTTAATGAATTCCACAATTTATAAATGCACTTACAACTCCAGAACATGTGAAGCAAATCTGCTGTCTGATCAAAGCAATGTGGGCATATGGGTGAATTCTTCGCATCAAATTTGTGCAAAGTGAGACGAGTATAGTATGCATTGTTAAATATCATCAGCTGCGTAAATACCAATTTCTGAAGGGATACGGACTTTAATGTTAATTTAAATGCCTCCAATATCTTATTGTCGTCTGGGAATATCAATTTCTCTCTCCAGTAACTCGATAAAAGAATATAATTATTATACTTCCTCTCTTTTATTAATTTATATGCTGCGGTTATATATTTTCTATCCTGCAACAGCGCTTCCCATAGATTACAAGAAATGATTAAATCTTCCCCTTTCATTTCAAAGTTGTTAAAATAGTTTATAACCAAGTCTTTTAGCTGTCTTACTATAATTAAATAGGAAATAGGGAGTTCTATTTCTTTTAAAATATCCTGTACTGGTACTCCTAGAAAAGGATATAAATCGAGTACAGTTAACTCCATGATTAAAGGGAATTTCTTTAGATCAATCAATTGACCACCAATTGTTAAATTTGGGTTCCTATGAAACAGTTGGAAAACCATCATATATTTTAGTAAATTTAAGGAAGCGAAAAGAGTTTGAATTGCCGTTACATAACTTTTGATGTGCTCCATTAGCTTATATTTACTCATTGTCCAATTATTTAAAAGGGTAATGCTTTAGCGTTGACTCCCACTTCATTTATATGCTTGTACGTTAAGAGCACCCATTTGGGTGTCCATTTTCTATTATCACTATCGAAGTAAGACGTCTTTAAAATCCTATTGGCCTGAATCACTAAATAGTACATTTCGAAATCCGGTAATTCCTTTTGGAGCCATCAATTTTTCATATGAAATTCTCGTCTTCCTAGGTTCCCAAAGAAATCTTCCCAATCTTATATGAAGCTGTTTGAAGAATGTTTTGGTAATTCTGAGTTGTGCAGCTCTAAAAATATATAACATTCTAGGAAGAACATTCATTCTTATGATAGCTGCTCTTGCCATCATCGGTAACTTCAATCTACTCCATCTTTCAAGATCCAATGTTATTTGATCTGTAGTTGACTTTACATTGTTAATAAAAAAATCTCTATTTTCAGTTGAGAAGACAATTCCCAGATATTTTATCTTTTCTTCCATCAATACTTGTCCTATTAATGGTAGCATTGAAAAAGGTGTGGGTGTCTTTAATGGGAATATTTTAGATTTTTAAAATTTAGCTTGTAATTGGAAATTCTCTCAAAGATTTCTATTGCAGCTAATATTTTTTCAGTATCGGAAACAGGTGTGGTACAATATATGTTTAAATCATCTGCATAGGCAGCCATCCTAACCTTTATTCCATACAGTACAGGAGAATTATAAAAAAACATTTTGCTTAAGGTGTAAAAATAAAGGCTCCAAGTAAAGATTAAATAAGATGGGAGATAATGGGCAGCCTTGTCGGGTACCATTTATGATTTTTATCCTATTCGAGCATTCGTGATTTATAAATAAATTTGTGTATGCATTTCTATATAGTATTCTTAACATTGAGATAAACTCCTGCGGTATATTAAAATAAGGTAATGTATCAAATAAATAATCCAAATTAACCCTATCAAATGCTTTCTGAGCATCAATAATTAGGGCATACAAATTCAGGTTTATATATTTCGCATAAGAGATTAAGGTATGGAGCGTTAAGGTATTATCCGTGGTCTGCCTCCCATCCATAAACCCCACCTGTTCCTCTGATATTATTGGGTTTATTACCTTTTTCAGCCTATTCACCAGAATGGATGTCATGATTTTCATGTCCATATTCAAAAGTGATATAGGCCTGTAATTATCAGGATTTTTGGAATCACCTTTCTCTTTTAATATCAGAACTGTCCTTGAGGCATTAAAATGAGGATCATTAATTCTTTTTAGAGTGATATAATTAAAAGTCTGTGACAATACACTGCTCAAAATCTCACTAAAAGATTTGTAGAATTCCGAGGTCAAACCATCTGGGCCTGGGGCTTTGTGAGGCTTCAGTTTCTTGATTGTTTCGACACCTCCTCAACTGTAATCGGTTTGATTAAATCTCTATGAAATTCCTTGTCAATATTAGGGAAAGTGATTCTCTGTAAAAAATCTTTTCTGTCTTTATCTTGCAAGAGTGTCTGCTTCTCACCATAAATCTGATTAAAAATTTTTTCAAAGGTCTTCATGATATCCGCCTTGTCAGTATATGTAGTATTGTTATAGTGTATTTCAGTAATTAATCGTGTTGATTTCATCTGGTTAATAATACGAGCTAATGCTTTCGAGGGGTTTGAATATGATTTGCATATTTAACTAAATTTCTTTGTTCATAAAGTGACAAATTTCTATTATGAAGTAAAAATAGTTATTTTTGACATCTTAATAGCTCAGTTTCTATCTTTTCATTATAGTTCCTCATCAAATCTTGGTCCAGTAATTGAATTTTAGTTTCTAAATCCAATTGAGTCTTCTTTTGTAATTTTTTATAATATGTAGCTTTTTGTATAAATAGTCCTCTTAGCTGTGTTTTAGTTGTAGCCCATTCTATATTTATTGGGTGTCTATTTTGGGAAATATTATTTAATGACTGTTTAAGTATCTCCTTGACTTCCATTAATATATCTTCCTTGGTTAGTAAATATGGGTTCAAGGACCAATTATACCCTCGAAGCCTCTTAGTATCCATATTACTACTGTTTAAGGTTAAAGTTATCTTTGAATGGTCTGAGAGTTGCCTGACTTGATTAGAAACACTATGGTCAGCTGAGATCAACACCTCTGAAATTAAGAAAAAGTCAATTCTCGACCAAATTTTATGGCAGGTTGAATAATAAGTAAAATTTTCTGCTTTCCCTTGTGAGTGTATGTGTTTAAAAGGGTCATAGAGTTTGAAATCCATTTTCAATTCTTTCAATGCTACCATTGCCTGTTTATTGAATGCTGAAAAATTAAGCAATTCTTATATTTTACACACCTACTTCTAAGTATATAAAAGATGATATATTTAAAATGGTTAAACTATTTCTGATTTTTTGTTACTGAGGATCACTTGTCTGTGATGAATAAAGGCTTGTTGCTTTGGAACACAACCTGGGTTTCATGAGTTTTGAAAATTATTTTGACTGAGCTCATCAACAAACTTTTAAGACCACTAGTTTCCCTGCTTTTCTATTTCTTCCTCAATGCTTGTGGTGTTGAGGTTGCAACTAGACAGACTCCTATGTTCGTTTTTTATTTTTTTTTTCATATTTTACGTTATTTACACAATAACTCACAACCTGTTAGGGATTATTGCTTGCATATTGCAATATGTAAAGAAGTAATCTATTATGGAGTATTATATTGGCTGTATAACTGCAAGGGTAAACCAGTTAGAAAAATACACAACTTCCCTTGATAACTCAAAATACTGACTTTGAAGGACACTCGCACTGTAACACATTACAGAAAGAGAGTTCACTGGCGCCATTCCTCTGCATAAAGACTAAAATACTGTTTGGAAATCTTTAAATGAATCCCTGTCTCAACAAAAGCTTTCCCTTCTTATATAACTAATTACATTTCACTATCTGCCCCAAAAGCAATACTATAAAGGCAGAAAAAAATCTACCAAAATGGATATGAGAAGAAAGATCTAAAATGGCTCCTATTTTTCAACTGCTTATCCAAAAAAAATTAGGTTCAAAATATCATATCCTGCAAAAGATTTGTTTGTATGGAAGTATTCTACATGTATAATGGGTAGCTGTTCAGAACAAGTTAAAATATGTAGGAGATTGTTTGAGAATTTTAAGATTTGCTAATTCTAGGTTTGTGAATGATCATGTTTCCATAAACTGTTGTACCATCATTATTAAAATGCCAGTAATGATAGGCTATGTATTTTGCATGTGCACAAGGACGTTTATGCTTTAAGTCTTGATTTTACTGCTGTAATAATGTTAGAAGATATTCTTTTATAATATTTAAATTGTCTACTAATGGTTTTATATTGTTACAGCATATATCATTTTCAAACTACTTATGTTGACTAATTTATGATAATTAGTAATGTATTCTATGATGGCAATCTACCACCAAGTATCTATATGTTATATTGAATCATTTAGTTAAATTACTTTGATGTTGTTGTGTCTTTCGGCTTTTCCAGGTTAGGGGTCGCCACAGCGGAACTCCGGTCCGCTAATGACTGGCAGTAGATTTTTACGTACCGAGTTGCTGGCTCTGATGCACAACCTTCAACAAAGGTACGCCCATTCACGCATGTCTCCACACAGAAGACGCTCTAGCTGAGAATCGAACAGGCAATTTGATGACGAATAAAAAATGTCTGCATCTGGTGGATGGATCAATGCAGACTGTAGTTTATAAAAAGTTCAACTAACTGGCATTGGACTAATGCTGTCTGACCTAGAACAATAACTCTTATCATTTATTCCTTCATTTCATATCACACTAGTGGTCTTTTTGCAACAAAGAGCAGGGATGGAAGTGACACGTGTTATTTCAGCCAAATTCTTTCCCTGTGCTTTCCAGGTGTTTCTGTATCATGTTTACCCTATGGTATGAGTAAATGTTTTCTGCATTTGGAGATGCCATGGGAGAAAGGAAGGCATACTTATGTGAGCTGGCAAAATTACTGCTGCATTGCTGAAAAGAAGGCTATAGTGGAATAATAAGACTTTAGAACAGGGTACGTTCTAGCATTACCCAAATTATCCAAGTGATAATGTTTAGTAAGGGCAGGGCAAAAGCATATTCATCCCTCTTCTTTTTCATGTTATAGATGGATAAGGCAAAAATGCTATTTCAGTTATTGGGAGTTAAAACTGATTCTGATGCTTAGCTATTAAAGGATTTACATATATAATTTCACTCAGTTTCCTTTTTTTTTTTTTATTTTTTATTTATTTTTTTTTTTTGAGTCATTTCCAGTGCACTTGCTCTGGTTTTTGCAGAGATACCTTCTTGACTTTTGACTTTTACAGAACTCCATCTTCTAATTTTTTCCTCACTTTTTCTTGGCATAAATTGGTACTAAAGCAGAGCATTAATAAATATAAAATATTCTTACTATACTATATAATAAACGTTTATGTTATGAGTATAATAGTTGCTTGGGATGTCTTGACAAATAGGTCTGAGGAGTTTAGGATAAGGGCTAACAGGTGTTATAATATTACTGGCGAGAGTTTCTGTCTCCCAAGACTATATCCAGCATCAATTACAAAAAGAAAAAAAAAAAAAAAAAAAACAGGCAAATAACTGAGCAAATCAAGTACTGGACAAAACACCTGTGAATCTGTAAAGTGTATTAGTCATGTTCTAAAGCAAGTGTAATAAATCTCTAGAATTACAAATAACCTTCTCACCATATGCAATACCAAGCTATATATTTTTCCATGCTAAAAGTGTGTTGCTTTTCCATTTTATTTTGTTAATAAAGACTGCCTTTTGAATTTTGTTCTCAATCCTTGCCATGACATCTTGAATGACTGAACCCAAAATATCTCACTATCTAAATGAACATATAAACATCTGTATTTCCATGTTAAATGCATCAGAGGTAGTGTTTCTCTTCCTATAAGACAAATTATCAACTTGTTCTTGCAAATGGAACAGCCTACATTTATTCATTTTAATTTGAAGCACTGATCCCATTGGACTCATTACTGTCTCAGCCCCAGGGAGAACACAATAGTTACATAACATTATATTCAGAGTGAGTGGCAAAATGCTAAATATACATGTATTATTAACAAAGCCCAGGATTCTCGAATCCTCCGTGTAAGACTAGAGTAGTCTTGCATGGAAATACCAGTGTAAGAGTAAGACGGCAGTGCGCCATGCATATTAATGAGGGTGCACTGCCTCAACTCAAAGGCTAACACGGAACATGCACGAGTGTAGGGGGCATGTCGGACTGCCGAGCAGTCCAAAAATCCATGCCCCTGCAAGTCTCACAATAGGGAAATGACAACTGACACGAGCGAGTACGCTCAAATGTGTACATTCCCAACACTACACTCCCCCACATTCTAAACCCCAGTACAATAATAAAATGTAAAACTTTTATTTTTTTTTTTATTATTCCCAACATAGCTGCCCATATTTGCACGTGTTTGCGTGGGTTTGCCCATTGCTTAGCTACAGTTAGCAGTAAGACATCGAAGAGGATAATAAGAAACTTATATGCAAATTAAGCAAAATAGCAATAGCGTAGTGGTTAGTGGTAGAACCTTTGCACTAAGAGGAGGCATTCCCAGTTCGAGTCCCACCACTCCCCTTTTTATTTTCTACTGGAAATCCGTATATGAAAAGAATTCCTGCCATTTACCAATGAAATTTTAGTAAAAAGCATTGAAATGGCCTATGTAGTAGTGAACGAATTTTATATATATATATAAGAAAGTGAAATGGTTATGCATACTGATGAATTCACAAGTAATGTATCTTAAGCAATGTGAAGCACTGCTAAGCAAAGTTTACCAGTATTAAGCACATTTCAGTATAATTGCTCATAGCTTAGCACTGCTTTAACAAGTGCAATAGCTTTGCATGGAGCTGCACATTGCGCCAACTAGTGCAATGTAGAGCAACGTTGGGCAACGTAGAGCAACATAGAGCAACACCGGGCAACGTAGAGCAATGTAGAGCAACGTAGAGCAAAGTCGGTAAAACATAGCCACACCTCCTAGCCGGTCTGGCCAGTAGTGAAATAAAAAGCAATGACAGGCCTCGAACCCGGTATACTGCGCACCATAATCACAATACTGAACCACTAAGCCATGACAGCTTTTCGTAAGTATGCACTTTCAACACACACAAACCTATCAATGTAAGTTTACCCATTGCTAAGCAGGTGTACCTTCAGATGTGTTTATTCAAAACTGGCCAATCACAAATAAGTGCAGGAAATGATGCATATTTAAGCTCCATAGGCAGAAATACTAGCCATAACTGGTTGTAGCTCCCATCTGCAGGCAGCAATGGCCGGTGCTGGAGAGGGCTCTTGTTTTCGACCGCAACATTGGGGCATCGAGGAGTCAAAAGTAATGGTTTGGCTCCTTGTCCATAACCATGAGGATAGACTCCTGTGGGGCCAGTACCAGGGCACCCAATACAAAGCGGAAGCTTGGGACGGTCTAGCTCATGAACTCATCAATGCCACAGGTGTCCCTCGGACTGGTGAGCAGCTCAGACACCACCACGCAGACCTGAGAAGACGCAAGGCAGATCAACTGGCCAGTGGATCTAGGAGGCCCGTGGAATGGCAAATGCCCCACTACTGAGTAAGTAGCCATGGAATTAAGTATGTAAGAATTGCTATTCTAGTGTATACTATGGCTAGGTATGTCTCAATATCACTTCATTTACTTCACAGCTGCAGGTGTCCGTGCTGCGAATCAGCAAGCCTATGCAGCTAGGCTGCTAAGGCTGCACCACCAGGCAGGTTAGTAATTATTCTGCTTGTACTGTTATGTAAAATAAATGAGAGAGCCTGAAAAAAAGTGTTTAAACACAATAAATAAAGGTATAATAATTCTCTAATAATTATTCTGCATGTACTGTCATATAAAATAAATGAGAGAGCCTCTAGAAAAGTGTTTTATGTCTTTAATAAAGGTATAATTCCTGGAATGTGTCTGCGTCATTTTTTTGATATGTTGTTGTACTCTTGCATTATAGAAATAGTACTGTTGTATTAAGCGCTGTTAACACACAGCTGGGTAGGCCCATATAAAGTGGATGAAGGGAGTGCCAGTAGCTTTTAAGCATATTCACAGTCCTCAACTGTTGGTTCATGCCCAGCATGTACAGGTTAATCTGGCACATAAGTAGCTTGGTATTGTGTTCCCCAGAAATGTCATTCTGCTGGCAGAAATGTAGGGAGCTGTTAACATATAACTGATAATTTCACCTACACATATCTAGATAAGTATATGAAAGTAGAGCTGTCAGTATACCATCTCAGCAGTAGTGTGTCTGAGCAACTCACAAAATATGTAGCAGTAACATCTGCATCCCGGACAGTTTGTATGTCAGTTACAGCCCATGTATATAAAGATCTAGCAAAACCCATTTCACGATCTAAGGACAATTGTGTAGTGTAATAATACATGTATGGGACATATAACTGCAGTCAAAAGGAATGTAGTGTAAACTAGAAGGATATATAAGATGTTAATGGAGCTATCACTTTTCCACCCTACTGTATATGCATAAAAAATGCAACTCCACACCTCAATGGGTATGTCTAATCTCAAAACATTTGTTGGGACATATGTTCTATTGGTTTATAAATATCTGCATTTATTTTGATGCATGTGCCCTGTTCAAATACCACAATATTGGTGGCCTGTTGCCATCAATTAAACCTGCATGCTGTTGTAATGTCCAATGTTGTCCCATATATGCCTGTGTCATGCTTGCTGTTCAACTGTTGGAACTCTGGTGTGTTGGGTTAATGGGAATACTTCTGCATGCTGTTATAACTAATTGGGAATGCTGTTGACTGTTACTAACCCATATTTTCATTAAATCCTCCTAAACATAGAACATATGGGAAGGCTGGTCCCAGCAGACCCACCTGTCCCACCTCAGCTGGCGATGGCACCTGGCACCAGCAAGTTCGATGCCAAGCCGTTGGCCCTGTGCCACCTTTGGGTGGAAGTGCTCCAGGGGATGGGGCTCATCCCCCCATGCAAGCGTGGGTGGAGGAGGGCCACCTATCACCCTGCAAACGGTCCGGGCTGTGGTGCACAGGGAGATCGAGCATTCTGTCGCTGATCCTCTACGCCAGCTTGAGGCACACGTGGCGTGACTCATGGGTGAGCCTGCCCCTCCTACGCAGCCCCCAGCACAGCCACCCTCTGGGCTGTGATGGTGCAGTGGTGACTGCCCATAGGTGGGGATCTCAGTTCCACTGTTGCCATCTGTGGGCTCATGGGCTTGCGATTTCCAAACATCCTTTCCCGTCAATGGTGTTCACCCACCACATGTGTCATATTCCGCCCCTGTATGCGTCTTGTTTGTCTTGTCTGTTTACCTCCCCAACCTACCTCTGCAAATATACCTACTTCCCCTACCCCACATTCCACTCTCACCTGAAAAAAAAAAAAAAAAAAAGGGCAATCTGCTCCCAAAAAAAAATTATGCCCCATACATAGCTGCCCATTTTGCAGACATATTTAATTGGCCGTACAACATACTTTGTTGTCCTCACCGCTTTCACAGGGGTTGAAGGTTTCATATTTCCCTCCAAATTGATTGCATATGCACAGCTGTTCCTGTTAAAGAAATGGGCAGCTATGGGCCTTCCCTACACCCGTCCTGCACATCCCAAGTGATTTCCCTACTGTCTTTCCCTCTTTGTACCCCATTTTTACCACTTTCCTATCTCCCCATTTTCTTTTCTTTCAAAGAAATGAGTGCGGGGGTTAGTGGGAGTAAGCACTTTTAAGCAGTAGTTAGTGGATTTGCACAAGTGTGCGCTTGTGTGTGCTTAGCTAAGCATCGTGCAAACCCGGGCAAACCCACTTACAACTGCTTAAAAGTGCCTTAGTCACTCTGTATGTCAGGGCCCTTGTTCTGCTCAGCAGCAAACTAAAATACCTCTGTCAGTCTCAATCCCTGGACCTTGTACACACTAGACTGCATGAAGTACCACTAAGCCATGGTAAACATACAACAATTTGGTGCTGAAACCAATATATCATGCATCAGAATGAGTGAATGTAAAGGACAAATAGGAATGCCATAACACAAATTCTGTTCTGTGGACCTTTACCAGCAGTTCTTGTGGAATTTCATTACATGACTGTGAAAAGAGGACCAGCCATTCTAGCAGGAAATAATGTTACAGCAGCACTTTACAACCCCCACACAGTATCATAGCAGGACAAACATTAGCATATCTGATTAGGGCAGAGGCCATACTTCCCAACTGTGACTAATTTCCAGGCATGTCCCTGATTTTGAGATGGGTTTTAGCTGTGTCCCTCTGAATCCCTCTGAAAGGTACTGACGTTAGGCAGAAAGGTGGGGAATTACACTTAATGAATAATGACAATAAGTAAGAGTTAGACACCGCTTGTACTTCAGAAAATGTGTATTAATCCATATGCTCTGGTTCTCTCAAAGTCTCAACTTAATGTCTCTAATATGTTAAAGGTGTACCTCACTTCTACCTACTTTTCCCTGAGTATGTTCAAATATGTACCTGAGTGTTTGAGTGGCCTGGCAGAGGAAGAAACACATAGGCATATCAGCTATTATGCTGTTACATACTGTGCAAATAGCTTTGGAAGGAGTTCCAGAAGCATACCCTTATGTAGGAGTACAACACTGAAATACCAAGGGATGTAGCCATGTACTGGTAGCAACCAACTGTGACAATGCCATTGTTCCAGTGCTGAAAAGACTGGTGTGGTGCACAGACAAAGAATAACAGGCTAACCTCTGGCTACCATCTGGATAGGTCCATAGTTGGGAGCTACGCAGACAGACTACTTGCCTTGGTAAACTAACAGGTACACAGCAACCCTTTAAGTCCAGCAAGATAAAGTTCACACATTAATACATAATGCTCTCTGTCCTTCTGCACCCCTACCCAAATGTACAATAGACCTGTGTGTTTAGGGTTTACCAAGGATGTAGGTAGGCATACTCAGTACTGAAATTTGTCCAGTTTTCTTGAGCAGCCTGTGCTAATGTCAACACTAAAAAAGCACAAACTGTTCAAAAGTGAGTAAATTAATATTCACAGTATAGCAGTTCACAAACAGTTCATGTGTCACATGAATACATCTCAATAACTACTTTTGTATGGCAGTTAATTGTATAAGTAGAAAAGAAACTACATGCTCCCATGTATCTTGTGTTAGCATTTGTAGGGGTGAGTACAATTCTACACTGACAACTGTGTAGTGGAAGTGGCAGCATTCAGGTCTGAGTACAACATTTAAATCACTGGCTACACCCCTAGCTTCAGATATAAGAACTATACCAACCTTCTGACTTACACAACGGTTTCCACAGCAAACAAGCATGGACCCCACTTTGGAAAGCTGAAAGGGCTACGCCTACCTGACATAGCAATTTATAGCATTGGGTTGCTAGGACAGTGAGTACTGCAATTACCACACAGCAGGCTGCATGCAATTACCAAATGGTGGCCACCAATTGGTGCAGAGGCCATCACTGCACATATGCAGATACCTATAAAAGCAGGCTGTACTTGCTGGCCACACATGCAATCATCCCATTGCAGATGCTGAGAGACAGAGACAGAGACAGAGACACACACCCCCACCCACACCAGTGGAAAAAAAAAATACAAAATTAAACATAAATAAATAAATAAATAAAAATAAAGACAAAGACACAGCAAACTGAAAACTACAAACACATACAAAGGAAAGGTATGTAACAGATATGTATTTACTGGCATGTAGTAGATGTATTTGAAGACTACTCTACATACTTTGAAACATCAATATGTGGCAGCAGTACGTATCTATGCACAGATGCCCTTCATAACTACTGTCATGGACAAATCAGTGTGTAGCTGTGTGCAGTGGGACATAACTGTGATATATGTAGCTCAGCATTAAATGTCAAACATCTGAACCATGTTATCTGTGTTCTGTACAGTAGTGTGGACAATGGCTGTTTGGGGGAGTAGCGCATACAGCTATATAACCATGGATGTGACAGAGTAACACATGCGTGATAGTCATATCGATGTGTAGCATAGCATTGGCAACTGCTGTACTAGGCTAGTATGCTAATCTAGCATTTGCAGCTGTGTATACACCCTCTAATATTACTGTGTGCTCACACGTGACACCTGTTCATGTTGCAGCAAGGCCCAACAGGTCAGCTGTGAGGTCCAGGGACTTACAACAGTGTGGACCTTGTGTGTGTATGGCACACACATATGGAGAGATATATCTGTGTCAGATATATTAGCATCTATACATGTGCATAGAGCAAGGGACATACTGCAACTATTACTGAAGGGAGGTCATATATATGTTGGTGAAGGTTGTTATGTGCATATTTGTATGTAGGTAGTAGTGTGTGGCAAACAAGACAGCATACAGTGCTGGTATATGACATGTGGTGGTTAAACGCTGTGGGTGTGATTTGTTAGGTTTGCAGTGTTGCAGCCAGTGAGGCCTGCTAAAGCCACAAGGGCTGAGAACACCTTCAATGCATTTCGCACAAGACTGTGCAATATCATTACATAACTGTATACCTCACATACTTTGCATAATTGATATTCCCACCATGAAAGGTGTGCTATATACGTGCCTATATGTATATCTATATGTACACCAATGGATGTTTATATGTATGTGTATATATATATATATATATATATATATATAGAGAGAGAGAGAGACAGAGACAGAGAAACACAGAGTCATATTTACTGCAATAGATGCCTGGTGACAAAGCCATGGCCTCAAGCACAATGTCGGAAATTCATTGGCATCCCATTTCCGAAAAAATCTGTACCCATGAACTACCACATAGGTGGTAGTTGACTTAACACGGAAAGTGTGATAAGAGAGCATGGGACACAGGTGGACAGTAGTCTCCCCCTTGATAATCACAGTGCCACACTAGTCATGTAATCTGTCTACATGGCACACCTCATCACAAAAGCTGTGTCATCCATGGAAAAAGAGGTCAGTGTTCCCCTCTACTCATCACTCACAAAACCCATTATAGAGTACAATGCCCCTTCTGGTATGTACCTCTCAAGACATCTACAGCAACTGGAAAGGCCACAGACATACCTCACAAAGAGTAATACTGTCCTCAAACAGATGCCCTATGCGGACCGTCTCACAAAACCACAGCTAGACTGTGTCGCATACCGGCAACCCAGAGGTGACCTCTGCCTAACATACAAAGCTATGTCAAACCCAGAGCTGTTGGACATGCTCCACATAAACAGATCACAATCCCTATGAGCTACACACTCTAGTGACCTAAACCTTGTCACCTCAATAAACAGAACATGCTGGAGTGATCGATTCCTATCTCAGAGACATCCCCGTACACTGGAACAAACTTCCTATCAATAGCAAACAAAGCTCCTCAGTAGCACTCATCATGAATAGTCTTGATGATTTGATGGGAGATAGGAAATATACCCTGGGAATCACCTCTGTGGCTCTGCTTGACAGGGACACATGAAATTAAATTACATGGGTGTCAAAGGCCAGGGTACCATCTGGCTAGGCTTCTATAGGCCCTAGGGCCAATAGACTATTACCTACCTGAACCAATACACACCCACATGTACTTGTTGCAATAATTGCTATGTGAGGTTGACTGAGTGTGATGGTGAATGTGTTGGTGAATGTGTCACAGCTGTGTATATGTGGGATAGCTTAGTGGGAAACTGTTTCTGTCATGGTATTATGTGTCCTAGCTCTGATCCCAGCAAAAGATGTGTATGCTATTTCTAGCCAGAAAAAGCAGTATGGCATACGGTCTGACATAGTCCTTTTGTGTTAACTGGGGTGTGCCACTGGAGGATAAAGCAGTACATGTATACTCATTGATTGGTATTGCTGGTGAATCAAACCCCTGTATGAAATGTAGTACTACCCGAAGCTGTAGGCCTAAACAGCACAGTATGGTGTATGCCCACATTGCTTGGAAACACTGTTTTATGTGTTCCCTGTAGTCCTCACAGATTACATACCTCAGGCATAAGGGTTTGTAAGTACTGACACACAGTACTGTATGGTACACACGTAAAGCTCATCTGGGTTGCCATACCTCTGTGTCCTGTATGTAGGTCTGATGTGTGTGTGGGTATGCCTGTAACATGCCCTCGGTCATATGTCTGTTACAGGATATAAGTGCATATCTAGCAACATGTATAGTCTAGTACAGCAGTATGCCACCTATATTCATGAATGTGCATATATTGTAAGCAGGGGTTTTCCATCAACAACTAATGTGGTATACTGGTAATACTGTAACTGGACTTTACAATCATTGCAATGGATTACACATTTCGTTATGCATTAGCTTGATATATACCTCCTGTGGCTAGGTGGTGCATTGTGTCGCATACAGTGTGCCATGTACTGTTGCATAGTCTTACATAGTGGTTTCTCTTTGTTGCTGTGCAGAAAATGTTTTTATATATAGAGCGTGTCAGGCACTGTCAGGCAGTTGTGGGTTGAGCACTGATATGTGGTATTGAAAGTGTGTATCCTCTGACAAACAATAGTTTGCTATTTATGGCAGTTCAGTGATATCTGTACTGTAGAATGTTAAGTGTGCCACATGACTTGCTCACACATATTGTTTAATTGTCTTCCAGGGTCATGGCACACCATTGCAATCCTGCTTATAGTTATGCAGAGGATGAGATATTAACCACCTGTCTCATCCAACACCACACCCTGCTATTTTCAAGAACCAGCCAGGACCAGCATGAGAAGACTGCGCTGTGGCAAGATATTGTCCATAGGATAAATGACATAGGCATGCATAACCAGACATATGAGCAAGTATGACATCACTGAAGTGATTTACTTAGACATGTCCTGCAGCAGCGTCTGATGTCCGTAGGCAACAGCTTGCCGCAGGTGGTGGGGTTGCCACCCATCCCCCCTCACCAGAGTGGAGGAGCAGCTCCAGAGCCTGGGGGCTCCCAACCAACAACAGCACACATGCATCATCATGGAGGCTGGAGCCCCCCAGCAAGTTAACATGGAGCATGCAGGTAAGATGGCATATCTGTAGACTACTGTTACCTCTATTGTTAGATCATGCATATGTGAGATGTGTACTGTGTAGTCAGAAGATGTGGAGCCTGGTGTTGTTCAATACTGATAATTTGGAATATGATGTGTAGGCCTGTGAGTGTCAACCATTATGCTACTGTAAGATTGCAAACCCACAGTAGCAATGCCACAGTTGTTGCCACTGACAAACTGTTTTATATCCTTATAGGTCCCTCTGGTGTGACAGCAAGGCAGCAGACCCATGCTGGTGAGTGTGTTCTACATTTAATATTACAAATAAAATGTGCATGTCATAGGTGAGGTGTAGGTCATGTACACATGTAACACACCTACGCATAATGCATGCTGTGCATGTTTGCTGTGAGACTATGCACATCTGAGTAACGTGAGTGGCTGCCTCAAACACATGCAATACACAGAGCATCCCAAACAATTGTGGCTACACTATAGTGGACATTGGATAGGCAGTCAATACACATGCACACGACATACACAACTTTGTCATACACAGTACATGTTAATATGCTACACATGGCGTATTCAGACACACGCTATAAGGTCACACTCCAGTATCCCAAATGTCATCCACACAACACACATAATATACCTGAGGGGTAGAGGCCTATCATGGGGCAGTGTGACACTCTTTAATGCACAACACATTCATGTTAGGCAATGCTCCCTATTGGGCATCTTACAAACCCATGAAACAACTGGCTGTGAAATGGTGAATGTAGCCATGGTACTGTGATTCAGGTACAGCATGATAGGTGCCGGTCTCGCACACATAAGTAGCCTTGAATGACAACATGATGCTGCATGATGATGGCTCATGGTACAACACACCATCCAGTTACAGTAACCACAGTACTACACATAGCATTCATTGCTATACACCTCAATGTTGTGTGTGCAAACATATGCACCTATACACAATATGCATAGCAATAACCTTTGCACAAAGTGACACATATATGTCTTGTAATGCTATTGAGTATATAGTCACATGACACACATTGGGTATGTGTGATGTTTAATGTTGCAGTTGTGTTGTAGCATGCCATGTCATGGCTGGCATTGGCATGTCCACAATATGTTCTACATTCACCATAACTACTGTACAATGGCTATGTTGAGCAATGGTATTCCATCAGGTATACACACACCACTCATCCTGTGTGTATACATAGCATGCATGAGCTAAACCTGTGTCCACAATTATGTGCTAAAGACACAGACGCTCTAATTAGTAATGGATATCTATGTGACACACAGATAAACATCCAGCCATGGTATGTATACCTGTGAGTGATGGTGCACAGCACATTGAAGAGCTTGTAATACTTGCACAACAATGCTGTGTCCATGTACACATTGCATTCCAGGTTGAGGTCAATCACTGAATAACAACACACATGCATCAAAGCCATGTATACTGTTATTAACAAGGACTGTCTACACTTGCACTGCATGCTGTTGAGCAACACACGTCCTGCATGCTGACACGTGTGATATGACTGTTTGACTTGTGATACTGTACCTCACCATCAACTGCTATTGGGTATGTTCTGGATTGCTGATGGTGTGTGTGTCTCTGCTTTAGTGAGGAGTGTATTTGTGTGCACGTGTGCATGTGTGCAGGTGTGCATGTGTTCATGTGTTCATGTGTGCATGTGTGCATGTGTTCATGTGTTCATGTGTGCATGTGTTCATGTGTGCATGTGTGCATGTGTTCATGTGTGCATGTGTGCATGTGTGCATTTGTTCATGTGTTCTGACATCATGTACAGGTCGTAAAGTGTGTTTCCTGTCTTCCTCTCACAGGTGCTGAGGTTGGGCTGGTTCACTGCAGCAGGGAACCTGATGTCACTGACTCAAATAGTGATGAAAAGGATAGGTGTGTTGAGGCACAGGCATGTTTGCCAGGGTCTGTCATTGGGCCAACAATCAACAGTGCACAGCTGTCCACCCCATCCATGCACACAGTCATACTGCCAATACATCCCTCATCACCAATGCCCTTAGCTGAGGGACAGTCTACCGTCGGCAATGGCCAGGACAGTGTGGTACCTATGGCACATGCATCCGGACACAGCAGCCATACTCAGAGGTCTGGAAAAGTACCACATAGGCAGATGTCCAGGGGTTCTCATCAGAGCACTGCTGGTCATCATGCCCCTGGCAGACGTGCCACAGGTCTTACAACCTCCTGCATGTTCCAGGCTGTCATGGAGGCAAAGGCACGTATGGAACGGTACACCAGACAGGAACTAAGGGCACAGAGGGCACAGAGGGCACATAACACCACTTTAAATGACAGTATCCATGACCTAGCAGGTGCCATCTATAATTACACTGAGGTCATGGATAGACGTTGGGGTGAGACATTAGATGTCCTCTGCAATGTCATGTCCATGTGTCAGGACAGTGTGGGATGGGTGAGACTTCGACGTGGACATATGCCAGCAACATCAGCAGCTGGCAGTCACCACGGATGTCCCTCAAGTCACAGCTGCTCCCATAGTGTCAGTACCAGCTCCAGCAATGTTGGGGGTGGGCTGTCCATAGACCGTCCTAGAAGACCACATGCACGTGGCTCTGGACAGTCCCAGCACGGACCTGGGTCCAGTGTACATATGTCTACCTCTGAGGATAGTACTCAGTCTGGTTCAGTACCTGATACTGTCAGTAGCACCCTTGCCAGGCACAGGTGCCGTATCCGTGGCCGGAGATGGTAACTGTAAAGCCTGGCAGGTACAGTCTGTGGCTGTCCCACAAATCCCCATATATGGCAGCCACGTGGTGAAACTGTGTGCATGCAGACACACACACACATAAACCAGACACCTAGGGCTAACACATACCCCCACACATTACATCAACATTGGCCCATACCAGTACTCTTGGCCCTCACACACACACACACACACACACACACACACACACACACACACACACACACACACACATATATTTCAATTGTATGGCTCAATGTAGGCCTCTGGCAAGCCAACAACACACCCTGTGCATATGATGAAACCTGTGCCACCTCCTGTCATCTGTAACATTGATGCAGGAACAGGCTAACATGGTGCTGATGCACAGGGTGACATATGGCAGTATTGCAATGTTAGCATGTTGTCAGCAGTAAAGTGTAATGTTATCCTTGAAGGTGCAACTGAGCAGGCATGATGCATTGAATCTATGATTGTCAGTGTAGTATTGTTTACACCTGTGTTAATCCCAATAGTGTATTGTCCGCCCACGTGCCACTTGGCTGATGTGTGTAGTATTGGCAGCATGTGTTAGAGAGTGGACAGTACATGTGGGATGTGTGCAGCACAGGTTTGCAGGTGTACATTTGTGAACATGGTGGAGGTGCACTGTCTGCATTTACGTGCATAGTGGACACATGGGCAGGGTGACATGCCCTGTATTACAGAGTGTTAACACTCCATAGTTTCTATTGGTGGCCAGTATGCATTGTACTACACACATTTTGGAACTTGGGTACACATGTGTCTATGACATGGTTTGACACTGTGCTGTGGGTGATACTGTTACTATCTGTCATTGGTTTGCATTCTGGTAGTATACATAACCTCTGCAGCCTGACCATAAACAATCATTAGATGATGTCTTGACAACTGACACACAGATGTAGGACACACAGTAACATTTGGATCCTTCAGGTACTATACTATGCCAGTAACCAGTGGTATTCACCTGCACCCATTCCTGGGACCACTCCTGATTGCCATATAGCTCACTTAGGTACAAGCAAACACAGTAGGGGTATGTCTGTCCACGTCTGAGAATGCATATTGTGGCCTATAATGCATTCTCTAGATGACACACACATCCTCCACAAGGGTATCATACGGACAGATACCTGTTGTCAAACCCATGCTGTAAAACTATAAGCCAACTAAAGCATGGTCATCCACCTTTACAAAACAGTATCCCCACAGTACCACATAGGTAGTAGCCTCCAACATGTTGACAGGTACCGATGTGTACATACAGCCAAGTGTTACATTATCTCTCCTTTGGTAATCACATTTCCAAAGGTATTTTGAAATCCCTCGGTGAATCACATAAGCAATAAGGGGTCTGCAGGCATATCCACAAAGGTTGTTGTACACCTATAATGAATAGCCATCATTGACAGACTTTGCTGCATTTTAACTGGTCTGAAATATACCTCAGGCATAAACCCTCACTCACACTATTCAATAGAAACCGTAATGAGTGTGCGTGACACGGATGACCTAGGCCAGGGATCACTGCAGTGGCTGGGATTGTCACAAGCATACAGATGTGACCTAAGGTCTGGAAAGCTACAGCACACTCTGGCAAAGATAACATATGTGTTCATGGAGAAAGCAGGGTTCCCACCTCTGAAATAATTGAGGTCACATGTACGTATATGTATTTGCCACACAACTACCTGACGTGCAATGCACATACTGCTGTCATTGTGATATGTCATACAGCAGTAAAAGCAAAACCCACAACACAGTGACCAACTGTGTCACACACATAGAGCACAAACACTCAACATGTGCAGGATTCAAACCCCTACCTAATTATTTTATGATACTAGAGCAGTATGCATTTTCACAACATGTATACACATTACTTGGAGTTCTTCTTTCCATAGGTATATTTGTAGGATGGTGACATCATCAGACTTGACAAAGATAAGTATACCACTTTTAAGGTGTTGTAGTTGTCTCCAAAAAGGTTGCTCCTCTACAAGGAAATGCACACACACACACACACATAGGTGTTAAGTGCAGGATTCAAACCCCTACTTAACTACCTCATGATACTAGAGCAGTATGCATCTACACGACATGCTATACACATTACTGGGAGTTCTTTTTTCCACAGGTATATTTGTAGGACGGTGACATCATCAGACTTGACAAAGATAAGTATACCACTTTTAAGGTGTTGTTGTCTCCAAAAAGGTTGCTCTTCTACAAGGAAATACACACACACTCATACAGCTGTCAAGTGTAGGATTCAAACCCCTACCCAACTACCTCATGATACTAGAACAGCATGCATTGACACAACGCGCTATAGACATTAGTGAGAGTTCTTCTTTCCACAGGTATATTTATAGGATGGTGACATCATCAGACTTGACAAAGATAAGTATACCACTTTTAAGGTGTTGTAGTTGTCTCTAAAAAAGTTGCTCCTCTTCAAGGAGATTCCCACACAGATACATACTCTGATGCAGCTGTCAAGTGCAGGATTCAAACACCTACCTAATTACTTAATGATACTAAAGCAATACACATTTACATGACACTCTACACACATTACTGGGAGTTCTCCTTTCCACAGGTATATTTGTAGGATGGTGACATCATCAGACTAGACAAAGTGGGTTACATTAGGTGACATTAGGTGGGCTACATAGAAGGAATTTGTAGACACTTTGGCAATGTGATCATCAAAAGAGAGTTTACTGTCTACCTGGGTCCCCACGGCCATAATTACATTCTCCATACATACTGGATTCCCCCTATGTGGTAATTTGTGTGCAATTTGTTTTATCCAAAGGAAATGACTATGCATTCTTTGGCATTCTGCTTGAGGGCATTGTTTTGACACCAGGTATCTGTCTCTGTAAAACCCTTCTGTAGGATGTCTGTGTCAGCCATGGAGTCGATTATGGGCCACAGTTATCAGTCATCTGCAAACTTGTCCAGCCATACTCCTCCCGTGCTTGCCTGTACCTCTGAGCAGTATCTATTGAACAGGTGGGGTCCCAGGACCAATACCTGTGGGATGCCATTTGTGACTGTTTTACAGTCGCACATGGCACCCGCAACTCTGAACATGTGTGTTTGATCTGTGAGCCAGTTGGCCACCCATCCTGTAACATAACTGTTAACGTTTAAGCTGGTAAGCTTGTCCATCATGCCAGAGTGGGGAATGGTGTCGAAAGGCCTTAGTGAGGTCCAGGTGGGCTGTGTGGACTACATTCACCTCCATATATTTCCTTGGTAACTGTTTCAAATAAGTCAACTAGGTTTAGGAGACAGGATCTACCTTTAACAAAGCCAATTTGAGTAGAGTCTAATGTTTGACTCTGTTTATGGGTTCTATGATAATTTGCTCCATGGCTTTGCAGACCAGGCTGAGTAGGCCTATAGGGCAATGGTTTCCTGGTTCTGTTATGGCATCCCCTTTGTGGAGCTGGGTGACTGTTGCTGTATGCCATTCCTTGGGTACATAGCCTGTGGTAAGGTTGAGTCTGGACAGTGAATGTAGGTGAGGGTTTAGTTCCTTTTGGGGCTGGTGTAAGTCGCAGCCTGGGACACCATCCAGTCCCATTCATGCTGCATTCTTAGGTTTGGAGAGGGCTGTTTTTACCTGCATGTCCATGAAGTCTGGTGCTCTGCATTCTTCTGGGATGGACACAGGCCCTTTTGGGGGTGATGTGGGGGGAGTTTGCACTGAACTTGTCCCCCAGGATGTGGGCAATGTAAGTTGGTTCAGTGTTTCTTTTTTCCATTTTGCAGTAGCTGACAGCATTTTTGACAGTTGCAACCTAAATGTTTGGTATAGCTAATGAAGGCTTTGTGGCTGTTATTCTTACATTCCTTGGCAATTTGTCTTTAGAAACTGGCCTAGGATTATTTTATGAGTGATCATTGTTTCTTCCTAATAATGATCAGTGATGCCTTTCCTTATGTGAAGTTTGCTCTATCATGTGTTCGTTCCCTCCTTCTGTTGTATAGCTTATTTATGTGCGACAACCACCAGATTGGTTTCCTATTTTTGGAGGAGTGCATCATGGTTTTATTTGGCTTGTCTCAATCCATGCATCCCTGTAGATGCTCATAGAATGCACTTGTAAATGTTTCTGTAGATTGTATAGCATTATCCTATAGCAAGGGTGCTTTTGAACTTTCCACTTTGGTCTTGAGAAGTGTGCTGTTTGCTTTAGAAACTTTCTTCACAGTGGTTTCCTTGACTGTGTGTGTGTGTGGGGGGGGGGGGGTGGCGTGATGTGGATGTCCAGTGTGATTACTTTATGATCTGATATTACCAGCAAGGGGTTTATCTCCGTTGTGGAACACTGGTACCCCATGTTGGTGATGATCAGGTGCAGTATGTTGTCACCTCTAGTGGGCATGGTAACCAGCTGTTCCAGAGCGTTTGAGTTTTTAAACTCTGGGAAGCTTTGGGCAAAGGACGTTGTACACAAGTAATTCTCCCAGTCAGTGTTTTGGTAGTTGTACTCTCCTCATATAATGGTCTTTGGTAGGACCTTTATATTTTCCACTGTTCTCAGGAATACTGGGTGAGGTTCCTGAGACAAGGTAGGTGATCTGTAGCAGGCTACAATCTGATAAGCAGCTTTGCCCAATGTTAGTTGCACTTGCATGGTCTCCAAGGCCTCATGCTGTGCCACTAACCTGAAGGTGTGGGTATCCATAAGGTAAATGGATACACCACTTCCTTTTGTATTTCACTCTGGGTTTTGGGGCCGAAGATCTGAGGGATTGTGAGTGTTTTACGTGGAGCATGTCCAACAGCTCTGTGTTTGACTCAGCTTTGTATGTTAGGCAGAGATCACCTCTGAGTAGGCGATATGCGAGAGAGTACAGCTAGAGCATTTTGAGACGGTCTGTGTATGGCATGTATTTCAGGCCGCTAATGCTATTTGTGAAGTATTTCTGCAGCCTTTCCAGTTGTTGTTGATGTCTTGTGAGGTAGATAGCAAAAGGGGCGTTGTACTCCATTATGGATCTAGTGAGTGATGAGTAGAGGGGAACAATGTCCTCTTCTATCCTGCATGAGACATCTTTTGTGATGAGGTGTGCCACGTAGAAGGATTTCCAGACTACTGCAGGGATGTGATTATCACAGGTGTATCCACTGTCCACCTGTGACCCAAGGTCTCTTATTACACTTTCAGTGTTAAGTATACTACCGCCTATGTTGTAGTTCAAGGCTACAGAGTTTTTACCAAAGGGGATGACAATGCACTTTTTGGCATTGAGCTTGAGGCCGTGGCTTTGACACCAGGCACCTGTCTCAGTGAGGCCCTTTTGTAGGATGTCCACATCTTCAGTAGTTTTGATTATGGCTCCTAGTTTGCAGTCATCTGGAAACTTCATTAGCCACAGTCCTTCCATGTTAAAATTTACTTCAGGGAAGTAGATTCCAGACAGGACGGGACCCAGGACTGAACCCTGTGGTACTGCACTTGTCTCTGGTCTAATGTCGTAGTTGGAGTCTGCTACTTTCACAGTGTGTGTTCTGTCAGTTAGCCAGTTGGCATCACATCTTGTGACATAGTGATTTATACGTAGTTTAGTGGGTTTATCTATAATTCCAGAGTGGGGGATGGTGTTGAAAGCCGTGGCAAGATCTACATAGGCTGTGTGAACCACCTTACCCTTGTCTACGGTTCTGGTGACTGCTTCAATGATGTCTATCAGGTTTAGGAGACATGATCTGCCTTTTACAAACCCAACATGGTTGTGGTCCAGTGTTTGGAGATTACCAATGTCTTTTTTTATAAGTTATATGATGATACATTCCATGGCCTTGCAGGGCAGACTCATCAGGCTAATGGGCTGCTAGATCCTCGGGACCATGGTGTCTCCTCCCTTGTGTAGTGGGATAACCATCACTGTGCGCCATTCAGCAGGCACAAAGCCTGAGGTGAGGCTATGACTGAACATGGTACATAGGTGTGGTGCCTGTTAAGTTCTGTAGTTTGTGTAGACCACAACCTGGGATGTTATCTGGTCCCATGGATGCTGTGTTCCTGGCTTTGGAGAGTGTTTTTTACCTGTGCAGCCGTGATGACAGCAACTTTGCAGTCTTCTGTTATAGAGATGTGCTCTTTCATGGGTGAGGGGGGGTAAAGTTAGCACTGATCCTATCTGCCAGGATGTTGGCATCAGTTGGGTCTGTATATTTAGTGCCATTGTGCTGTAACTCAGAGCAGATCTGAGTGTTGCCATTGAGATTCTTGACATAGCTATAGAATGCTTTGTGGTTGTTTTTAGAATCAGTGTCAATTTTGTTTTCATAACTAGCTTTGGAGGATTTTATCATGGATCACAGCTTCTTACTGATGTGGACCATGGAGCTCCTCCCCTCATGGGATTTTACCCTGTTTTGCAACAGTATTTTCCTTCTGTTGTGCAGTTTGTTTATGGCAGGGGAACACCAGATTGGCTTCCTTTTCTTGGAGGTTAGCGTCTTGGTTCTGTTTGGGATAGCACAATGCATGCAGTCATGTAAGTGCTTATGAAGTGCAATTGTGAAGGATTCAGTAGTTGTAACTGTATTGTCCATCTGCATGTGTGTCCTGCAGTTCAGCACTTCTGTCTTAAGAAGCATGACATTGGCTTTGGAGAAATTCTTTAACCTTTAACATGGTTTCCTTAATGGGGGTGTGGGTCCAGAATGTGGATATGTAGGGTGATTAGCTTATGGTCAGAAGGGACCAATGAGGCGCTGACCTCAGTTGTGGAACACCGGTCACGCAGGACAAACCAAACCCCGTAACCAACACAAATAACCACAAAGTGAGCTAAATGCTACTCATTTCCAGAAGTCTCAGCCTCCAGATGCACACACTCAAGACACTTCTCATTATGGAGAATATTGATATCTGTGCAGTATCAGTAACCTAGTTCAAGGCTCCAGACAGCACACCAGCACTACCAGGATACTACTCATTCCATACCTTCCAGCATCAGAACCTGAATCATAGCACATAGGGTGAGGATGTATCCATATTCATCAAGGATACCTACACCTCTCTCTACATGCTCTCTACAGGATATATACCCATAGAATGTTGCACGTTCTTCACACTCCACAGGGGTGGGGCCACGAAAACCCCTTGGCATTCATACTCTATGAGCCTGACAAGTGTGTTCTGCAAGGCAATGGAGCCAATCATAATGGAAGTCAACAATACAGAAATTGGGAACCTTCACACAGTTGAGCACATACAGTTTGGCTTGGTCAAAGGCAGACCATGCCTCCTGAACTGGGAGGATTTCTTTGACAGTTTCCCAGGCTACGGATGATTGAAATGAGATCCACACAGCCTACCTATGCCTCGCTAAGGCATTTGACACCATTCCCCAGTCAGGTGTCATAGATGAACTCAACACCCTGGCCATGAATCCATACATCACAAGATGGATTGCAAACTGGCTCACAGATAGATCCCACACATTATGAGTTGCTGGCTACATGTCAGACTCTACACCAGTAATGACTGGTGTCCCCCAGGGTTCAGTCCTGGGGTCCCTCCTGTTTGATATAGACTTCTCAAATGTACATGCCAACACAGGAGAGTTGTGGTTGACTAAGTTTCCTGGGAACTGTAAAGTGTTTGCCATAATAGATTCCCCAGAAGACAGACATATTCTCCAGAACAGACTCTATGAGACAGATGTGTTGTGTCAGAATCATAGCCTCAAGCTCACGGTGGAGTAATGTATAGTGATCGTCTTTGTTGAAAACAAAATACCCACAAACTACCACATGGGTGTTACCCCCTTAAAATGACAAGGTGATAAGGGATCTGGGGACACAAGTAGATAGTCATATCTCCTTTGACAACCATGTTGCAAAGTGATTGGGAGATCCTATGTGGCCCACCTAATCAACAAAGAGTTTGCATCAGGATCCAAAGAGGTAGTGTTGGCACTCTACTGTTACATCATCAGACCCATCATTGAGTACAGTGCACCATTTTGGATGTACTCAACTTAGCATATCCAGCAGCTGTAGAGACCACATAGGTACCTCACCAAGAGGATTACTGGCCTCAAACAGTTGTGTTATGCAACACAACTGGTAAAACTAAATCTGTTCTTCGTTGCGTACCGCCTACTCAGTGGCACACTCTGCCTAACATACAGAGCCATGTCCAACATGCTCCATCTACACATAACAACATTGATTCACCCTACACATTCCAGGGATATAAACCTCATCAGAACGATGAATACAACATGCTGGTGGGATAGAGTACCATCCCAGATACTTGCCCTACTGTGGAACAGAGTCCCAATGTACATCAGACAGAACACCTCGCTGACATTCTTCAATTGAAACCTTGATGAGTGGATGGGAAACAGACAGTTCATGCCAGACATCACATCAGCAGCCCCACTAGAAAGGGGCTTATGGTACTAACTATTAGATCTAGGCCTTGGGAGACTACCCAATGGTGTGGTGAAAGCTGCACAACTTGCGTAGGCTGATATATGGCTTTGTGGAGATAGTCTACTACATACCTATGGACCTATGTGACAGGTACATGTCTACAGATAGTAGATGTGTACTTCATTGTACAGTCATGTTGTACAGCAGGCACATGGACCACATACACTGTAATGCTTACAGATACTGGTGGCTGTTATGTACAGTGGGAGAGATGTGCACCTCATGTCTTTTGTGCCATTGGGATGTGTGCTGGGTGGGAAAGTCCTGGATGGCTCCCTGTCATGGTCACCCTCTTACACACATCTCTGCCCATCCATCTGTGGATTATTATACTGTGTTCCCCCTACATAAATATATATATATATAGGTACATAGGTAGGTGATAGGCTATCTGCCTGAAGGCATATATTAGTATGGCCAGAGTGTGCAGTTATCACCACCCATGGAGATAGTTTCCTAGGCATCCGTGTAGTAGAGCTAATGAAGTGATCCATGGTGTGACAGTTCAGTTTCACAAACACTCATCAAGACTCCTCTGGAAGAGTGTCAGTGAGGGTCTCGGCTTAATGTCAGTTGGGAGCCTGTTCCAAAGCAAGGGAAGTCTGTGAGTTAGTCATGTATCCCTCCAACATGTTCTGTTTAATGCTGTGATGATGATATCCCTAGAGCATGTGGTACAGTGAGCTTGGGTTTACTTCAGTTAGCAAATGTACATCAGTTCTGCATTGGACATGGACCTGTCTGTTGGGCAGAGATCTCCTGAGTAGACAGTATGCAACAGAGTACAGATTGAGTTAAATTCAGTCTGGTTGCATGGAGCAACTGTTTGAGGCAAGTAATCCTCTTGTTGAGGTACTTCAGTGGTCTTTCCAGCTGCTGAAGGTGCCTAGTCAGATTCATCGCAAGTGTGTTGTGGTACTCTCTGATGGGTCTGATGACTGATGAGTAGAGGGAACCTCCTTTGACCTACATGCAAAGTCCTTGGCAGTTTTCTAACCACTTTGTGAATATGTTTCTGGAAGTAGAGATGACTATCCACGTGTCCATAGATCCCTTATTATCACCTCCATATTTAGGGTGTTGGCACCTATGTGGTATTTGTATGACTGTAGCTCGGGGGTATAATTTGTACACCACATATGTCTGACTGAGACCCTTTTTAAGAATGTCTCTGTTGTCCCACACATTGATTATGACAATTTTTTTGCAGTCATCCACAAACTTTGCTAAACATAGCCCTCGTTTGTTTTATTTCTGAAAAGTATGCACCAGACAGGAGGGGTCCCAGGACTGAGCCATGGGGGACAGTGGTTGTTACCAGCTTGAACAGGAAACCACATTTCTTACCTTATGGGATCTATCTGTGCCCCAGTTGGCAATCCATCAGATGACATACATATTTATGCACTGGTTGTTGATTTTGTGGATACGACATGTGTCTGGGATGTTGGAAAAGGGTTTTTCCAAGGTCTATGTGGGGCGTGTGTAGCTCATTTCATTGATGTATGTCCTGGGTGACTGCCTTGAAAACAGTCTAGCAGGTTTGGGAACCATGATCTGCCCCTGACCAAACTGAAATTGGTAGAGTTGGGTGTTTGTAGGCTCACAATAGCACTGTTTATATGTTCCATCATGATGGACTCCATGGCCTTGCAGATCAGACTTATTAGGCTTATAAGACAATAGTTCATATGGTCTATTGTGCACCGACACTTGTGGTGTGTGCCAAATGTTGCTTTAACACATTCAGCGGTTTCATATCCTGTACAGAGGGTGAGTCTCAACAGACTGTTCAGGTGCAGGGTCTGTTTGTTTTGGAGTTCACATATGACACAGCTGGGGAAGCTATGTCATCCCATAGACGCCATGTTTTTAGGTTTGGAAAGTACTGTTTAACCATTGTATATGTGATTTCTGGGTTTTCACAGTATCCAGGTATGATAATGGGCCCTTTTGTCAGTGAGAGGGGAGTAAATATGTATGAACCTGTTTGACAAGATGTTGATGGTGTCAGTCATGTACATGTATTCATTTACAGTTTGCACTGACTCAGAACATATATGTGTTTACATTGATATTTATGACATTGCGTAAGAAAGCTTCATGGTTCTCTATGGACTCTTTGACAATATTTTTTGCCAGAACATGGATTGGATAATATTAGGAGTGATCATTGTTTATTGATGATACTGATCGGAGATTTATTGGTCTTCTTTGAATTTTCACTTTCTCTGAACAAGTTCAGTACTTGTAGTACATAGTTTGATTATGACAGGGGTCCAATATATTATATGGGTCTGTTTTCATATCATTGTGTGCACAAGGCAGGATTGGTGAATAGTGACATGTTTCTGGGGTGAGAACTGCAACTGCCAGATATGTGTGGCCCACTGCTATACACAGACATGGCCTAATTGTGTGAGCATGCCCAGTATGACCTTTCAGTATGTTGTTGACTGACATTTGCTTCATTTATTGAAGTGTGTGAGCATGCCCAGTATGGATATATATACTATATGTTTGTGAAAAATCAAGTTGTTTTTTACTTTAGGGCTCACCTTTGTGTTGTACATTGACAGAAAGCATGCTGTGCCTGCAGGGCTTACATGAGTCGCTTTGCATAGACTTATCAACATTTCTACATACAGGGGGGACAGCTATTATTTGTACATTTCTACCCTGATTGTTACTGTGGGTGTACATTGGATGAGGGGTTCACCTGACACTTATACACATTTGCTAGGCCTGCACTGCTATGTCAGGTACTCCATTTCAGTCTGTACTGTTGCCTATCGAACTGGCTTGAGGCATACTACTGTACTACAGAACTTAGCTTCCAGTTTCACGTATATTAGTTTGTGACTTCATAGCCTACCCAACCCACATCACACTGCCTGGCCTGCTGTTATCTGTCTGCATAGGCCTGGGGGGATGTTCAGAGGGCATGATACAGCATTTGTTTGTGTTTGCGTTAGTCTACAATTGCCCTGCTGTGTCTGTGCCAGTGAAATGCTGTCATGGCTTAGTGGTTCAGTACTGTGACTATAGTGCACAGTATCCTGAGTTTGAGCCCTGTCACTGCTTTTTATTTTCCTGCTGGGCAGACCTGACTGATTAAGGAACAGTAATGCTGGTGTGATCGTGTTTAACCGACTTTGCCTGACTTTGCCCAATGTTGCCCAATGTTGCCCAACGTTGCCCAACGTTGCGCTAGTTTGCGTGGCATGCAGCTCCACACAATTGTGCTTAAATATGCTAAATAGTGGTAAAATGTGCTTAGCACTGCTTTATATTGCTTAATATAGGGCAATCGTGCCTCAGGTGGTGCTGCAGGGCTGCCTATGTCGGATTCACATAATACACTCCCTATACATATTTGAAACAGGTAGTGTCAAGTTAGGCATCCCTTTTATTGTATGTGTGAGTCAAAGAGAGGTGTCACTTCCAGGGTTCCTACTGAGTCAGTGTATGTGCTATGCGTTGCCTCTTTGCCAAGGCCAGGGCATACTGGGCACACCTCCTTCTGCCTACCGGGGCAGGCTCAGGTTGTTCCTCCTCTGAGTCACGCTGTGCCTGTGCAGGCCTTGGCAATGGTGGGGGGGTTGTTTGGCCCTGCCCTATGCTGTTCCTGCTGTAGCTGTATTCGCAGGATCATATTGTGTAGCACGGAACATACCATGACAATTTGGGTACATGTAGTTGGTGAGTACTGCAAGGCTCCACCGGATGAGTCCAGGCACTGGAACCATGACTTGAGCATCCCAAACACACGCTCAATAATGTTTCTTGTTTGTGCATGTGCTTCATTATGGAGTTCTTGTTCGGGTGTGTGTGCATTTCTGATGGGTGTCATCAGCCACGTCTCCAGTGCATATCCAGCATCCCCCACTAGGTGACCATCAGGGACGTCCTCATTGGCAAATCTCTGGTACAGCTGCATCAGATGCCAGATGTGGGAATCGTGATAGCTTCCAGGGCAGCCAGCACACACATTCATTATTATGTCCTGGGCATCGCACACGACCTGGCAGTTGATGGAGGGGAAGTCCTTGTGGTTGATGTAGACACTACTCCGCTCACCAGGTGGTGCTTTGATGTGTATGTGCGTGCAGTCTATTGCACCCACCACCTCAGGGTATTCCACTATTTGGTGAAAATATGCATATTGCTGGCCAATGCCTCACTGGAATTGGGGAAATATACATGCTCACCGACATGTGCTGACATGGCATCCAGGAACTGGTGCAGTACCCTAGATGCTGATGCCTGTGAAACCCCCATCATATCACCAGTTGGTCTCTGGAAGGTACCTGTAGCTGGTATTCATAGGCCTACACATACCTTGGTATCCACTGGGATGGGTTCCCCTCTGTTGGTTCTGTGTGTGAGGCGTGGCCGGCACAGCTCAACAATTTGCTGCAGAAGGTCTCTGTCCATTCTATAGCGCTCCACTATCTCCAGCTTATGTAGCCCCTGGTAGGTTACCCTGGGTCTGTACACACTTCTCCGTCTCCTCACTGTGGGTTGCTCAGCAGCATTGACAACATCACCAACCTCAGCACCTTGCACATGTTGGTTTATAATAGCAATGGCAGCCCCTAACATTTTGTCAGCCTTAAGCTTTTTGAGTTTTCACTCTTTCTAAACTGCAGTGTTGCAGAGTTCTTGTGAAAAAAACAGATTAGACTGCTGTTTGCAGAGTTTAAATTGCTGGGCTGGGCTAGTCGACTGCCTGTGCAATTGGCTGATTGTGATATATTTCACCTGGCAGCTCTGCTAGTTCTCCTTGGTTAACTTCCTACTACTTCTTTTCCTTCCTTTTTCACTTTCTGTTTCCATAAGGGGCAGCGGCACGCAAACAAGTGCACACGCGCGCACACAAGCACACACGCGCACACATGCGCGCACACGCTGTGTGCCCGTTTGCAAGAGTTTTCACATATATCCACGGTGTACACCTTTGGTTTCTTGTTTTCAGCTAGTACCACTGTTAGCACACCTCTTGCAATTATGAGCAACTCAGGGCAAACACAAGCCACTGTGCTCCAATCACCTTATAGTCTTTCAGACATACCCCCTCATGATGTCACCTATCTTCTACTCTACTACTCCCCTACTCCTACACTTACACTCTAGGGACATGGCTGACATGCCAGGGAAAATTGGGATTCACTATCCTTATCCTCATTTTCATAGGATTGCCTACTAATGCTTGGTTACATCTCTCACACTGAGCTTCCCCCCCTTAACAACCACTACTCAGTGGCCATGTTGTTTGCAGCCTGCCATTCACTTGCATGGCAGAACAAGCTTTTTAGTGTAAATGCACATTTGTGGCTATTTTCCCTTTTTTCTTTTTATTTAAAGCACAGCATGTTTGCGCGACGCTGCGCTACTCTTAAACATCGGCAATTGGGGAAAAAATAACATTGGATTTTAAGGATTTACAACTTTTGCAAATGCCAGTGGCCTTATATTTGGCCATTGGCATGCTTCCTTAACTAGATGCATCCTTTATTTGGAGCTGTCATAGCTCCGTTTAGCTATTTGCAGAATGGTACTCCATTACCAACTGAGTACATTTCTACAGATAACACTACTCTTACACGCACAGGTTAGTGGTTCCTGGATCACTAATTTACATCATTTGCATAGCTTTCAGCAGCAAATGAGGTAATTTGCATACCATAACACTGTCCGTGCAAGTGTAGCTTTAGAAGCTCTCATGCACGCCCCTACCGGCTATTGCTGAATCGCTCAGCAGACATATTGCCTGTCTGCCGTCTTACACTGTTCTTACACTCTGTGTAAGCCTTCATAAATCCAGCCCAAAGTGATTATCATAGTTGGCTGGAGGGAATAAAAGCAATAGATAAATTACATTATATTCAGAATAAGTGAAAAAACACAATTATATACATGCATTATATAGAGAGTGGAACTCAGAGTTCGCATGTTGAAAGAATCACGTCAAAAATGATGTCAGAACATGGCATGTAGATGGAAGCAGGGAATGAAGAGGTCAAATCATATAACCAGAGAGACAGAAATTTAATTTTCTTAAAGTCTTGAAATATGCTTTTATTTGTGAATCGAAAAAGCAGTAAGTGAAATCATTTTTAAGAAAAGAAGGGAGAGATTCCCAGAGATTGGGAACAAGGATTGAAAAAGTGTGGTGTGTGCACTGAAGCCTACTTGGGGGGTGGGGGGGTTGGAGGAGAGGACATGAAGGTGATTAAAATGTCTAAGGTTGTATGTTGGTGCATCTCTGAATAGTCTGAAAGCTAGTGGTGGGAAGGTGTCAGTCTTGATAAGTTTAAATAGTTGAAAGTCAAGTAAAAAATCAGTATATTGTTTCACAGGTAGCCAGTTAGCTTTTTCAATGGCTTTCCAGTGTGCTTATTTCTTTTGGAAAGAGTGATGAATTTGCAAATGGCATTTGAAGTGGACTAAATGTTGGATACATTTATTTTAGAAGCTCTAGCATTAGACAATGGAGGATAGTGCAGAATCCATTGACTGAACTCCTGGAGATGTTAAACATTACATGGAATATTATTTGCATATCAAAAGGGTCAAGCAAGTGTTCTGCAGTGAAAATGTTCAGGACAATGTAACATACCAGCACAACTTTTAACCTCTCAATGCAAGAATACTGGACAAACATACCTAATGCATAAAATTTGGAACAACTTCTAAATGCCACTCCTATACATTGTGAAAGTGGATTTGTGCCAGTAGCATGTATTTGTTGAAGAGTATGGAGTGTAAAACTCAAAAGTCTGTCATTATTGACTGCAATTCTTTAGGATATGCCAAATGACCACAAATGACCAAAACTGTTAGGAGGAACAGCATATAACGATGATGCAAAAAATGAACAAGTTGTGAAACATAGTACAGGTGAGAAGTATGTACAGGGGAGATGTGGGCTATGTCAGTAATCCACAAGTGTTATGCAACAATAAGTACATACCTAACAACAACAGAGTGTGAGCTGTGCAATCATAATATAACATAAAGCACTGTTAGAAATAAAATGGTTTGCTCCAAAGTGGGCCAGTATAGCACTGTAATGCACAGCATTCCAACTTTTCTGTTCAGTGCCAAGCATAGCAGAAATGCTGACTGCAGAAATGCAGATTTCTGTTTATAAGTCATTTATGGCCATGTGTACAGTGTGTGCATCTTTTTTTCTAGATTATAGGAATGAAATGGGATAATAGGACAGAGATTAAAAGGGGGAATAAGCAGACGGTATTACACCAGGTGAGTAATTCAGTATAAACTTGATGGGGATGGGACTGGACCATATCTATCTACTTCTTTACAATCTACGAATGTATATGTGCAAAAAATTTAGAGAAATTTGGATACTCACATTGTAAATGATATGTGTGAGCCTGTTAATAATGTTGTGTGTCAGTTTGACCCAATCAGGTATTTAATACACGCACACACACACACACACACACACACACACACACACACACACACACACACACACACACACACACACACACATACACACACACACACAGAGTCAGAGTGGAAAGTTAAGTATGGGACATACATTTTTTGATGGACAGGTTCCCTTCTTATTTTATAATGAGAAAAAGGAACTCTAGGGAAGGAAGTTATGAATAAAAAGAGTAGGTATATAGGGTAGGTTAGGTAGCAGGGGCAGACATACAGGACATACATTACAGACAGGGATGGTGATGGACACAAGAGAGAGTAGAAAACCATGAGGGGGATACGTATAGGCTTTTGGAGGGACATTCCCACCTAGTGTGAACAAAATGAGAATTATTTCTTATCCATAGAACTGTCTTTACTGTCTGCTGCATATATATTGGGCAGTGCTGGATTGGGATACAATTTTGCAATCCACTGCAGAATCCTCTCCATATGGCAAATTTGGTCACTGAGACCCCTCTTTATTATCTCCTCTACTAGACCTGGCAGTTCCTGTCAGTTAGAGGTCATATTGCTGTGACATGAAAATAGTTTTGCAACTGATTATGTACTGCTTATTAGACTCAAACCCTGGCAAAAATAACACATGAGTTACTGAACTGTGTATTTTAACTAGCACCTCAGAGGAACTGATGACTACAAGTGTGTACATGATTTGGAATACACATATGTTATATAGCCTACATCTTTATTTACATTGGAAAATATTTAGTATATTTTGTAATAATCTGCCTAGGTCATCATGTCTACCATATGGTTATATTTCATGTTCTCATGTCTATGATATGATTCTATTTTAATGTACTACATCTACAGACTGACATGGTAATAGCCACATGAAGACCTGTTCAATGTATTACAGTCCTATAACTGTTGCACTGTACAGTGTCCCTTCATTGCATTAATAAGCTGAGGCACAAATGTGTTTCATTGGATACACTTTCCTTGCATTTATTCATTCATTTATTTATTTATTAATTGCTTTTTGTTGACCAGAAAAATGCAACTGGGTGCAATATCCCTTTTCTTCAAAAGCCCAGGGAGAAAAGAATTTACAAAGTTATACGATTACATTAAGGTAGCATAATCAGAAATACAGTACTATACTATACTATACTATACTATACTATACTATACTATACTATACTAAGTATAGCAGGAAAACAGAACAAGATCTACAATGCTATTAAAGCACAGTAGTATACATGACGGAATACAGAAGATCCAAAAATATTTAATTACAAGATCAATAATATGTGATTGGAGATGACAAACAATATGTGATGGATATTCAATAACTTTTGTTGTGCATCAGTCTCATATAGTGATGTAGTCTTAGACAGAGAAGGGGTGGAGTGAAAAAAGTTTCAGAATAACCTGGAGATGAGTAGTGAAGAGAGAAAGGTGCTTCTTAATGAGTTATAATGATAGATTGGTAGACCTCAGAGAAAAAAATAACGATATGTTTAATAATTGCACTGATAGTTTGATCAGGTTGTTTAATAGCACGTAAACAGTAGAGGTGCAAGGGTAGAGCCATGGGTTTGTTAGATAGGACTTTAGTTATGATTTCTAAGAGTTAATTGAGTGGAGCTGGACAGATGGTGTTCCAGAATTAAAAGGATGGTTGGTCTTTAGGGAGTTACCAGTGGAATTTTAAGGTTGTGTAATTTATAATAAGAGTTTGTCTGTTGAGCATAAGGAATGAAGTTTTAAAGGGATGAATAAGATTATTAAGTGCTAGACATTTATTCCATTTAGTTATGAGGTTCAAGTTGTGAGGACTTGGGAATAAGGTGATGTGGAAGTCATGGCTAGGACATCTACCTCAAAGCCAGGCAGTGATGGGTTCTGTGAGGGAGATTGGCTGCTAATTTGACAACCTTATTATAGCACTTCTCTAATTTATGCAGTATGCTGTTCTGTGGGTCTGTGAATATGGAAACAGAATAGAGGAGAGCAGGTTGAAGCAGAGCAGAGGCAACTTGTTTTCGAGTGGTATCACACAGGTTTGTTTTGATTCTGCACAGGGAGCCCAACTTTTTTTATGTTTTCTTTACTGTGTGTTGGATGCAGTAATCACATTTGAAGTTATCATCTATGTAGACAGCTAGGAGTTTTATGTGGTGAATATGTTTGAGGCTTTTAAGATTTGAAGAGATCATTGAAAAATATGTTTTGTGCTTCCACTTGTTTGGTAGTAAAATAATAAGTTTGATTTCTTGAGGTTGAGGACGCAATAATAGTTAGAGAGCCATGATTCTTTTTAAGTGAAAGATTCTTGTTTTATGTTTGTATGCTGTTAAGATCTTTAGTTGAGGAGCTGAGTGCGGAGTCATTGGCATACTGTATGATTTCTGCATGTATATTGGCTGTGTAAAGATCATTGACAAAGATGTTGATGAGTATAGGTCCAAAGACTGAAGCTTGGGGTACACCAAATGATACTGGAAGGAAAGATGAAAAGTAATTTTGCCATTTAATTGATAGGGGTCTGTTGGTAAGGTAGCTGTGGAACTAATGCATGGTTTGGTCTGTAATTTCCAGATTGACATGTTTATATAGGAGAAAGTGGTGCAATGCTGTGTTGAAAGCATTTGATAGGTCTATGAAAATGTCAGCTATGGCATTTCCACTGTGTCTATTTATTCTAACAGTGTCAGTGAAACTCAAAAGAGCAGAGGTGGCACTATGATGAGGGATGAAACCATGTTGTAATGGGGAGGAGACAGCATGCTGAGAAATATGGGAAAGAAGTTGTGTTTGTTTACATTTTGGGTATCTTAAAGAGGAGGGATATGAATGCTATGGGGCAATAATTTGTTTGGGGTCACTAGATGAGCCACCTCCATGGAGATGGAGGGTGTAGGATTTTTTCAAAAGCACTCATACATGAGATTCTTTGGTGGAATACATTATAAGTACAGAGACTGGATAACCAACAGCCTTTGCTGCAAGTTTAATGGATTCACTGGGTAAATTATCTGGAGGAAGAGTGGTAGTTTTAAGTTGAATAAAATGTGTTTCCACGGTTGAGGTAAGGATAGGCTAAAGAGAAAAGTTGTGTAGGTGGCTGGTGAGCTGGTTATGTAGTTGTGTGTTAGAAGGATTGGGTATTTAGCCGAGAGGAAACAAAAATAATGAAGTGGAAGATAAAAGAGGTGGCTATGCTTTCAGAGGTAGTTTTTTTTTTTTTAGACATGGTAAAAGTTGAGACGACTGTCAGGGATGTAAGAGTTGCTTAATGAGGACCAGAAGTACTTTGATTTGTTTTTGTTTTCATCTTGTAGATTTCTTTTAATTCTTCTAACTTAACAAGGTAATTTGTAAAGTTCTGGAGGTGTTTGTATTTTGCAGGTTTGACTGTGTTTTATTAGTGGTCAAGGTTCACCATGCCTTATCACTTAGTTGCATAAGTTGTTTGTTGTCTCTAGAAAGCCCGGGGCAGGATTACATTTTACACTTTTATTTCTGAGAGGGGTACATTCATTTAAGATGTTGAAGAAGGCATTGAATTTAGATACTGATTCTTCCAGAGTGAAATGATTTGGCTTGTACTAATTACAATGTTTTAGGTTTGAGATGAATGCATCTTTGCTAACTTATGAGAGGTTGTGAACTGCATTAAGGTGATGGCATTTGAGGATGGATGTCATCTTGCTTTTTAATGAGGAAAATGGAATGCTGATCACTTAGGTAGTCTTCAAAAGATTCAGATAAAGATATTTTGCTAAGAGATGCTGGGAGAATCCAGTCAACAGTGGATCTCTTTTAAGTGTTTTTTATTTATGCAAGTGGGGGAGGTGATTAGTTACGAAAGGCCTTACAGGTTTATGTTGTTGTTAGGATTGTCAGAGAAAATAGTTAACTAATGTGTTTTGATCACCTAGTATTATATTTTCTTGTGGGATATTTTATGTGATCCAGCATAAGATGTGTTCTGCAGTATTGAAGATGTTGCCTGGTTGTATGCAGGTATCTATGATAAATACAAATTTGCTGTGGTTAATCTTGAAGGATTAGGATCTCTGCATTATTAAATATCAGTTGGTTGTGGATTAAGTAGGTAAAAGGAGCACATTTTTTGCATAGAGAATGACAATTCCTCCAGCCATTTTATGTTTCTTATCTTTTCTTAGGTTGTTGTAACCACATGGAATAATATCTTCAAGTAACTTCAGGGAATAATGTCTTCAACTTTGACTTCTGGTTTTAGCTGGGTTTCATTTAGGATGATTACATTGGGGTAATGTTCAGTTATCCATACATGGAAATCTGCTAGCTTATTCGTGATACTTTGGATGTTTATGTGCATAATGAAAAGCGAGGAAGCATTTTTAAGGCGTGAAGTTGAGTCAAGGTTTGGGTAAATATGTCCCCATATTTGTATATTTATTAGGGTGTGCTGATGAAGAGATAATCATTTTGATTTGTACCTGTTTTTGAGGTTTAATTTAAGTATTGCTGGCTTGCAATTGTTTAGCTTTGGTAAGTGGATGGAAGAGGTGGACTATAATCTGGATCCCATTTTGATTGCTTATTATTTAGAGTTGAAGTTTAATGGTGATAGATGGGAGTTGGCTGGATGTGGGGGTGAGGTTGTTAGATGGGCTAGCATCAGGAGTACTGTAAAAATGTAAATCAGGTAAGGGGTATTGGGACATTTATGGTGGATATCCTGTAGTGTTTTTATAGTGAAAGTTAATGTGGGGGAGGGATGTGGGTCAAAAATTATTATTTGATGGGGATGGTGGGAAAATAAAAGTGAAGCATGTGGATAGTAGCATAGTATGAGTGAATAATATGATTGTGAAATGGGGATGGGCTATGCGGGTTGATGATTTCAGTAAAGCAAAAAGGTTTTAGAATGCAAAAGGTGGTGAAAAGAAGTGCTGATTGAGTTGATTCAGGCTGGGATTACAGGGGATTTGTATAGTTTTCATGGAGTATACAGGAAATGTTGAGAGGCTGGGAATAGTTGCTTAATGGATTATGAGGATGGGAAAGGAAAATGAAGAGAGGTTTTGTTAACATTGCAAGAGGTGGGGTCGGTTCACTATGGGAATGTAGTAGGGTGAGACAGAAGACTGTAATTACAGCATTATGGATGAGGATTGGTGAAAACTGAGATGGGTGGAGATATGTATAAATGTTGGCTAAGTGAGTTTGAGTGGCAGTTGGTGGTAGGGTAGGGGAGCAGAGTGTGCCTGAGCATTGCATGAGCAAATGGAGAGGGGGCACATTTGAGTCACAGGAAGAGGGATTACAAAACCAATCAGTTACAAATGTTCTCTAAAAGGTAAATTTTAAATAAGGTATGATATACTGGAAACTTGATATTTAAGGAAGAATTTTTAGGATGTTATAGTGTGGATGTACATTTTAGAGGAGCTGTTCCAGGCTATATCTTGACTTTATGAGGGCAAATACTTAATTTTGCATCACAGAAATATTTTAGGGGAACAGATCATAGAAATTAAAAATACCCACTATTACATGGCTTTTTAACAAAAATAACCCTTATTAATAATTATAAGGTGGCATGATGTGTGTGTGTGTGTGTGTGTGTGTGTGTGTGTGTGTGTGTGTGTGTGTGTGTGTGTGTGTGTGTGTATGTGTGTGTATATATATATATATATATATATATATATATATATATATATATATATATATATATATACATATATATAGTGGATGGAATTGCAGAAACAGACACCCAGGTTCCACTCTTAGCATTTGCAGTTGCATATTATGAGTTGACCGCAACAAATATTTTGCTATCTAGGGCTGATCTTACATTACTTTCAAGTGGAAAGAGATGATACCACTTTATTGCCACTTTCAGTGTTGGAAATACAGAAATAAACACCTGATCTCTGTTCCTGACATTTGCCACAGCAAATATGTTGCTATTTAAGTCCCGCCAACATTACTTTAAAGTGGAGAGAGAGAGAGAGAGAGAAAGAGATAGAGAGATAGAGAGAGAGTGTGGACACCCCTTTATTGTTAGTTGCAGGGCAGGAGATGCAGAAATAGAAACCTAAGTTCCATTCCTGACATTTGCAGCTGTTACAGCATATTATGAGGTGGACATAGCAAATAGGTTGCAATTTAGAGCCGCATGAGGATGGATGGTCCTCAATGCATCTATAACCCAGGGGTTCAAGCTTTAATTGTGTTTATATCTTGAATGCTAACTTACATGTACTAATGCCAGTGAGTTGCTGATGGCAGTTGTGGTTTACAAGACCCCTGTGTATATGTGTGATGTGCTTCTTGTTTAACTGACATTATTTTTATTTTAGGGGAAGGCAAGTATAGAGGACAGTGCCATACAGACTGCACATGCGAGTATGCAAACCCAACAATATTTGAGGAATGTTTAAACATAACCATTAGCCAGATAAGCCACTGACTCTGTATGAGTACTTGTTTCTGTTTTGAGTTGCTTTACATGTTCAAGTGTGTGTGTGTGTGTGTGTGTGTGTGTGTGTGTGTGTACTTGTCACTTATGATTTCTCCTTTCTTTGCAAATGTATAATATATTCCACACATGCACAAAGACGTATGTTATTATTATTGAAGTGAGCACTTTGGAAGACAAATCAGTCAAAGTATATGGTGTACTAGCTGCATTAATGAAATTCAGTACTACCATAATGAGTGAATGTCAGATAAGAAGATGTAAAACTTTGAAGTCGGAATTATATATTGCTGAATACAATTTATCTTTTCATATGCATCAGTGTATTGCATCTGAACACAACACTTGCCTTTATTGTTACCACACATCACTGTATTCTAAACTGTAAATAATGAAGTGCTCACTCAATACTCATTGTTTACAGACATAACATATATTAGCAATGGATTCCACAATGCAAGACAAACTCTTACACCTGAAGGCCACAATCAACATATTGACTGGTGTATTTGCTTGTAATGCCAGCAAGCCATGACTGCCTGGAAGCAGTTATGTGAACTGAGCCATGATGTAGGTGACAGGAAAAGTATTTCACTGATCCTTATTAATGTACGATATGCTAAGTAGTATGCAGTGATTTAATTCCTATTTGCGTGAATGATAGTCTTTGCATATGTATAATTATTTTTTGAGATTTTGCCACAGGATGGGAGCTCCCATTTCCTAAGGAGCACTGATGCATTGCTCAATGCCAAATGATACACAGTGTATGAAAATTAAATGGATAAAATGAATTTAGGGAATTGTCAAGTTTGGGAGTAAACATTATCACAATTTGAAGTAAAGAGCACCTTCTGAGTATATGAATACTGCACTAATGACTTTAGAATGGAACACTCACATCATTAACACGTGCAAAATAAACACAATTAAAAAGCAGAAATTCAATTACAAGTTCAATTCATTGCACTTCTGCAATGGGCAGTTATGTTATACTTCATGTATGCTGACAGACTTTTGTTATTTTGTGTTACACATTAAAACTGTGATACTGGGGTGACAGGAGAGATATGAGGTTGGAAAGGAAGGTTAGGGTGAATCACTTTCTGCAGTACAGACTTGCACCTAACATTTTTGTGAAGTATTAATTGTGTTACCTTTGTTCATGGAATGTCTTAAGGCATGACATAATTCTACACCATTGTTTTCAAAGTGTATATATGCTTAATGATTAATCCACATTCACAATGTTGAAGATATCATTCACAGTTTTATGGTTTTCAGCCCATGTCTGGGATGTTCTCATGACCATGTCACATACATGTTAGATGATGTGGCCAATATGTAGATCAAAGTTGGTTTTATTTGTATGCATCATTGCTAGTGTCTGTATTTGCTGAGCTTGTATATCAGTTTTTGGGGTGTGACATTTCTGCATATACATCATCATTTGTACTGTCTGCTTAATCTGTCTAGGTGTTGTAATATTTGTTCAAGAAAGCCTGATCAGATGCCAGTGCTACTGCAGCTGAGAGCAGCCCAGCCTTGGTCTGCTTATGTCTGATGCTTGAAGCAGCATGACAATGCATGTGTAAGAGCAGTCTAGTTTGTCTGTATGCACCAGTGTTACTGCTTGTATCTGCTACACTTTTATATTAGTTATGTGATAAGTGTGTATTCAATTCACTACCTCTTAGTTAGTTCCATAGTATATTATACCATCCTGTGTCTGGCATGGTTGCCATCTGCTGCTGGCTCCTACACTTATTCCTCATCTTTGTCAGCTGCCACTTCCTTTGGTACTGGGTACTGTGGCCCCTGCACTGAGCCACCCTGCTGTAACTCTTTTCTAAGAATACGACATGTATAAGTATATAAGATTAGACTCTCTGTCTGTATTTGTGGACAGGTGGCAGTCTCATATTGCAGGGCAAGTGCAGATGTATCAAGGCAATGGAAATCAACTTGAACAGCTCAAATACATGTTCTGTGGTGTTTCTAGTTTGTACCTAGGAGTGGCTGTAGCCTAGCTCAGTCGTAATGTGTGGATTTCTCACTGGTGTAATGAGACAAGGTTCTAGGGCATACACAGCATCCCACAATAGATTTCCCTGTAGGAAGTTACCCCTTTCAAATCTGTGGTAGAGGTCACATGTGTCTCATACATGGGAGTCATGGAAACTCCTTGGGTGGCCTGCAAATATAGATGAAAAGTTTGCATTCCAGACTACCTGTCAGTTGATGATGTGACATCTTTTGCAGTTCACATACCTCCTTTTCAGTTCACCAGTTGTCGCCTTTATTTCTAGGTGGGTGCAGTCTATGACCACCAGTACTTCAGATAAATGGGCTATAGCACAAACATCTTGCATAGTACTAGTTCTTTTCTCAAGGGTGCATGGAAACCACATACACTCCCCACATGTTACAGCACTACATCAAGGAAATGGTGTGGTATTCTGGAGACAGAAGCATGTGAAACCCCCACTGTTTCCACTGAAGGTCATCAAAAATTCCCTGTAGCTCAAATACAAAAATCTACACCTACCTCACTACCCACTGGCATGGGTCCTCCTCTATTTCTGCAGGGCAACAGACAAGGGCAGCATATGTCCACTATTTGTTGTATGGTGTCCTTCTCCAACCTGTAGTGATCCATTATAACTGTCAATGGCTAAATATAGTCTGAATACCTTGCACTTTTGGGGTCAATGTGTGGCAACATCAGCAGCAGCAGCAGCTTCTTTAAAATCCTCTTGCAGATACAGATTTACAATGGCATTGGCAACTCCTAATGGTGGGTCTACTTCAAATGCTCAAAGTTGCAGAAAATTGAACCTCACATCATCGAGGACAAGATGATTAATGTTCTACAACATCGAACATGAAAGTAGACTAAATTAAAAAAGATAAAAGCTCTGCTTGTACATTTTTGCAGACGGACAAACCCCCCCTGCATCCCACACCTCCTATTACTTAAATACACCAACTCCAAGATTGCACTACAGTAAAAAGAATGATAAATTTCCCATTCCGTGCCATGATCTTCACTGTAGTATGATCTCAGACTTGGTATATTTTAGTAGCAAGGGGTGTGGGGGTTGCAGGTGGGCTTGCCCCTCTGCAAATATGTGGAATAAGAAGTTTTCACATTTTTTTTTTTTTTTGAGTTTGATATTGTACAACTTTGATCCTCTGGTCTTGATTATTAGAGGTTTGATGTTCTGCAATTTTGATACTCTGAAGAGGACCCTTCCTAAAGTATTTTAAAGTTTTCCTGTGACTAAATGCAAGCATTTTGTTAAATTCATTGCAATGTCTGCTCTGACATTTTTATTTATGTTTTATAGGTTTCTGAATCACTCTGGCATGTCTTTTTCTTCATTAGCATACAGCCTGACTCATTGCACCAGTATTAACATATAGTTCTGCTAATCATTGTTTTAATGCTGACCATGCCATTTTGCAGCATTTTCTGAATCATACACACCCTGCTCATTACTGCTCAGTGTGCAAGAGAGTTTAGAAACTTACCATGATGAGCAAGCATTAATTGATCCCATTTTTTAAATAGCTAGCCAGAATAAATCCTGCAGAACCTATGGAAGATGCATGAGTATTTCATTTGCTTCTTGTTGGCAGATTATCAAAAGTCTTGATTTTTTTAAATGCTGATTCACATTATATCTTTCCTGAATAGGTGGATTACCTCTTCACTCAGGTGTAGTAATTATGATTCTGGCTTATTACATAATTTAAAATATCTACTGCCAAGAAATAAGTAATAGGTACCTATGTATGCACAGTGGAGAATTATAAATTATTGCTTTACCTACTGAAAATGATTTGGTTATATATAAAATACACAGGCATCAATTGGTTACATGTTAACTGTCATCAATTTCTTACCTTCACTTAAATTTTAGACACCTCAGTAATGTCTGGAAAAAAATAAACAATACAGAGGGATGTTTACAATTGATCTGTGGCAGAAAAATTCAGTAATGCTGCTCACATTATGGGCTGGATTCACGAAGGCTTGCACAGAGTCTAAGAGTAGAGTAAGACTCCATGCAGCCAACATGTCCGCCGAGCGATCCAGGAACAGCCGGTAGGGGCATGCAACAGAGCTCTCAAAACTAGTCCTACACGGACAAGGCTTGGATATGCAAATTACCTCAGTTACAGGCAAAAGCTACGCAAATGAGGTAATTTTGCAATCCAGGAAACCCGAACCTGTCCGAGTAGGAGTAGTGTTATTTGCAGAAATGTACTCAGTTGACAAATGAGTACGGTTCTGCAAATAGCAAAACGGAGCTGTGACAGCTCCAAAAAAGCATACATTGACAGGAGGAAGCATGCCAGTGGCCAAAAATATGGCCATTGGCAATGTTAACTGATGCAAAATAAAAATAAAATAACTTTTTTTTTTCATCGCAATCTCCGGGGTTTAAGCATAGCACAGCGCCGTGCAAACACGCTGTGCTCTAAAAAGCAGAAAATCAATAATTAAAATCCACAAACGTGGATTTCATTGGTAATATGAATTTACAATGCAAGTGAATGGCAGGCTGAAGACAACATGGCCACCGAGTAGAGGTTGCTAAGGGGGGAAGCTCAGTCTAAGAGATGTAACCAAGCATTAGTAGGCAATCCTGTGCAAAGGAGGGTTAGGATAGTGAATCACAAGTTTATATAGCAAATGAGCACAGTCAGTGGAGTGTAGTAGTAGGATAAGGGGAGTAACAGAGTAGAAAATAGGTGACATCACGAGTGGGGTATGTATGAAAGACGTGAAGCTCATTGGAGCAGAGTGGCATGTGTCATCTGTCATTTACACATTATTGAAAGAGGTGTGTCAACAGGTAGGCTAGGTAAAGTCAAGAAATTGAAGGCGTATGCCGTGGATAACACTAAAGTTTCTTGCTGAGCGGGTATACACGCGGGTGCACGCCTGTAAATCCTGTAAGACAGTGTGTGCGTGTGTAAGCGTGAGTGCGCACGTTTAAGATGGAGTAAGCATGTATAAGGCTGTTTAAAGAGTTGTAAGCACGTTTGTGCTGGTGTGCATGCGTTTTAACATGAATAAGCAAGTTTTAGTCAATGTAAGCATGTGTGCGCACGTGTGAGCTGCTGTCAGTGTGTTTGCGCTTGTGTGCGCGGCGCTGCCCCCCCCCCCCCCCCGAGGAAACAGAAAGGGAAAAGGAAGCACAACAAATAGTAGGAAGTTAACCAGGGAGTACTAGCAGAGCTAGCAGGTGAAAACAATCATAATCAGGCAATTACACAGCAGACACTAGCCCAGCCCAGCCCAGCACTTAAAACTCTGCAAACAACATTCCACTATGTTTCTCTCAGAGACACTGCAACACTGCAGTAAGCTAATAGAAGTGATAACTGAAAAAGCTTTACTGAGACAAAGAAATGTTAGGGGCTGCCATTGCTGTTATAAGGTGACATATGCAACATGCTGAGGGTGGTGACAATGCGAATGCTGCTGGACAACCCACAGTGAGGAGACGGAAAAGAGTATACAGACCCAGGGTAACCTACCAGGGGCTACATGAGTTGGAGATAGTGGAAGACTATAGAGTGGACAGAGACCTCTTGCAGTAAATTGTTGAGCTGTGCAGGCCACACCTCACACACAGAACCAACAGAGGGGAACACATCCTAGTGGAAACCAAGGTATGTGTTGGCCTAAGAATATGAGTAACAGGTACTTTCCAGAGACCAACTGGTGATATGATGGGGATATCACAGGCATCAGCATACAGGGTACTGCACCAGTTCCTGGATGCCATGTCAGCACATGTCAGTGATCATGTATATGTCCCCAATTCCCGTGAGGTATTGGCCAGCAATATGCATCTCTTCCAGCAAATAGCAGAATATCCTGAGGTAGTGGGTACAATAGACTGCATGCACATATGCATCAAAGCACCAGCCGGTGAGCGGGGTAGGGTCTACTTCAACTGCAAGGGCTTCCCCTCCATCAACTGCCAGGTCATGTGTGATATCCAGGGCATAATACTGAATGTGTGTGCTGGCTGCCCTGGAAGCTACCATGATTCCCATATCTGGCATCTGATGCAGCTGTACCAGACATTTGCCAATGGGGACATCCCACATGGTCACCTAGTGGGGGGATGCTGGCTATGCACTGGAGCCGTGGCTGATGACACCCATCAGAAATGCACACACACACCTGAACAGGAACGCCATAATGAGGCACACGCACAAACATGAAATGTAATCGAGCATGTGTTTGGGCTGCACAAGTCACAGTTCCGGTGCGTGGACACATCTGGTGGAGCCTTGCAGCACTCACCAACTACATGTACCCAAATTGTCATGGTATGTGCTATGCTACATAATATGATCCTGCGGAAACAGCTGCAGCAGGACCAGCATAGGCCTGAGCCAAACAGCCCCCCGCCATTGCCAATGCCATCACAGGCAGAGCGTGACTCAGAGGAGGAACAACCTGAGCCTGCCCCAGTAGGCAGAAGGAGGCATGCCAGTATGCTTTGGCCTTGGCAAAGAGGCAACACATAGCACATACACTGGCTCAGTAGGAACTCTGGAAATGATACCTCTCTCTGACTCGCACATATAGTAAAAGGGATGCCTAAGTTGACACTACCTGCTTTCAAACATGTATAGGGAGTGTAGTATGTGCATCCAACATAGGCAGCCCTGCAGCACCACCTGAGGCATGATTGCCATGTGTTAAGCAATATAAAACAGTGCTAAACAGCATTTACCACCATGTAGTATATGCAAACAAAATCACACACACCAACTAGTGCAACAGTGGTCAATGTTGAGTAATATTGGGCAACGTCCAGCAATGTTGGTGAATACTGAGCAATGTCGGACAAGCCTGGTCTAAGTAGGGCATAGCTGAACAAAAGCCAACATGCTCATATTTGCACTACTGCCCTTAAGCAGTCTGGTCTGCTCAGTATAAAAATATAAAGCAGTGATGGGCCTCGAACCCAGGATACTGTGCACTATAGTTACAGTACTGAACCTCTAAACCATGACAGTATTGCAGTAGTCAGCCTGTATGAAGAAATGTTGATAGGTCTAGGCAAAGTATCTCATGGAAACCCTACAGGCACAGCATAATCTCTGTCGAGTTATGACATAAAGGTGTGTCCTGCAGTAAGAATAGAACCTGACTTCCAACACACACAGTATAAATGTTAATATTGATCATGTTCACACACATCAACAAATGTAGTGGACCTCAGATAGCAACATACTGAAAGGTCACACTGGGCATGCTCACACACTTGAATAAATGAGACAAATGTCAGGCAACAAAACACGGAAAGCCTGTACTGGTCATGCTCACACACTTAGGCCATGTCTGAGTACAGCAGTGGGCCACACATATCTGGCAGTTGCATGTGTTTACCCAGCAACCTCTCACTATCTAGCAATCCGCCCTGTGCACACAGTTATATGACAACAAACACATATGTAATATAGTGGAACCCTGTCATAAGCAAATATGTTCTGCAGATACCTAAGTTGTTCATAGAAACTGGAAAAGCAAAGACGATAAAAACCTGCAAACAGTATCAGCAATAAATATTGTGCATCCCAAACATTATCATAGGTTCAGAGGTCGATACTAGGCTATCTGCCCTAGGACATGTACAAGCCTAGTCAGAGTGTGTTTGGCTTTTGCAACCCTGTCAGATTACTACACAAGATAGCCCACGTACATTTGGGCTAGTGTGCCTCTGTGTAGCAGGGACCCAGAAGATATCCCAGGGGTAAACATATGATCACCCATCCAGTTTTCAAGATGTCTCCTGTAGGTGGTCAGTGGGTGGCTCTGCCTATGCGAAACCGGGATTACAATCCGGAGTGAGTGAAGCCTCTGGGATAAGAATCTGTCCCTCCAGCATGTCCTAGTAACATCTGTGCTGAGGTATATGTCCCTGGAGTGTGTAGCTCCAAGGGACTTGGATATCCTGAGGTGGAGCATGTCCATTAATTCTGGGTTGGATTTTTATGTAAACAACAGACACACATCACATCCGAGTAGGTGGTAAGTGACTGAGTACAGCTGGAGTTACTGTATCCGAACTGTGCAGGGCATCCGTTTGAGTCCTTAGATCTGCTTGGTGAGGAACTTTTGTGGCCATTACACTTGCTGCAGGTGTCGGGTAAGGTACATCCCAAATGTGGCATTGTAACCAAGCATGGTTGTGATGAGTATAGGGGCACAATGACCTCACTTGATCTAGATGTGAAACCATATGTGATAAGGTGGGCTGTATAGAAGATCTGTCCAACCACTTTGGCAACATGATTGTCAAAGGCGACAGTACGAACAAGTCATGTCCCCAAAGCACTTAACATCTCCTACCATACATAATGGATTACTAAATATGTGGTAATGTGTGGGCATGTTGTTATTCCCAAAGGGGATGACTATGCAACTAATAGCATTTAGTTGTAGGCCATGGCTCAGGCACCAGTCATCCATCTCTGTGAGACCTGTTTAAGTATGCATGTGCCAGCTGGAGAGTTGATTATGGCACCCAGTTTGCAGTCATCTGCGAACATGGTCAGCCATATTCCCCCTGTGTTAGCCTGTACGTCAGACAAATATATACTGAACAAGAGAGGTCCCAGGACTGAGCCTTGTGGGATGCCATGTGTAACTGGTGTACAGTCAGACATGGCACCTGCAATTCTGACCATGTGGGTGCTATCCCTGATCCAGGTAGCAATCCATCGTTTGAGATATGTGTCCATATCGACGCTGGTGAGCCTATGCATAATGGCTGAGTGGGGTATTGTGTTGAAGGTTTTTGCAAGGTCCAGGTAGGCTGTGTGGACAACGTCCCTACATCAATGGACCTGGTAACCATTTAAAGAATACAAACAGGTTCAAGAGGCAAGATCTGCCCACAACTATGCTGAAATGTGTAGGACACAGTGTCTGTAGGTTCCCGATGTCTATGTGTATGAGTCCCATGACAATACACTCCATAGCTTTGCAGAACAGGCTACTTAGGCTTATAGGGCGATATTGTCTGTGGTCCGTTGTGGCACCAACTCTGTGGAGTGGGACCACTGTCACTGTACACCATTCCTTGGGTACATATCCTGTAGTAACTCCGATATTGAACAGTGACGTAATGTGAGGGTTACGTCTGTCATGAAGCTCGTGTAAGATGCAGGCCGGGACACCATCTGGTCCCATTGATGTTGTGTTGTCCACTTTGGGGAGGGCAGCACACACCTGTTAAGTTGTGATGTCAGGGAGGTTACACTCTGTTGGGATGGATAGTTGCTCCTTAGGGGGGAAGGGGGGGGCATCTGCACTGAACCTGTTTGCCAGGATGTTGGCAATGTCAGTGGGTTCAGGGTATGTTTATTCAGTATGCAGTAGCTCACAGCATATCAGTGAGTGTCCACCCAGGTTCCTAACATAACTGAAGAAGGCCTTGTGATTGTCCTACATGTCTGGTGCAATTGTCCATTAGAAGCAGCCCTTAGATAAATTCATGAGTGATCATAGCTGTCTGCTAGTACAGATCACAGATGCCTTCCCTGTCTGGGATTGTGCTCTATCATGTAGTAGCTTCCTCCTGTCGTTGTATAGCTTATCAATGGCTGGGGTCTACCAGACAGGTCACCTGCCATTGGAGAAGTGAGTCCTGTTGTTATTTGGGATAGCACAATCCATGCAGTCCACTAGGTGTCCATAGAATGTGTATGTAAATGATTCAGCAGTCTGAGCCATATTTACCACTGTCCCAGGGTCTCTGAAGGATACCACCTTGCTTTGGTGAAGTGAGATGTTGGCTTATGAGGAGTTCACCAAAGATTACCCAGGATGGGTGTGGGCACAGGATATGGATGTCCAGTGAGATCAATGTATGTTCTGACCTTACCAATGAGGGGTATATTGCTGGTGTGGAACATAGAGTCCCCATGTTGGTGATGATCAGGTCCAATATGTTTTCCCCTCTTGTGGGTGTGGTGACCGGTAGTGCCATAGCATATGAGTTTACAAATAGTAGCGACTGTTGGGCGTGGGTGTTGGGGCTTGAGTAGTATCCCCAGTCAATGTTTGGGTATTTGAAGTCACCCAATATAATTGTGTTTGGCGAGACCTTCATATTCTCCATTGTTCCCAGGAAAGCCGAGTGTGGTTCCTGAGTTTGGGAAGGTGGTCTGTAGCAGGCAACAAACTGAAAGACAGTTTTGCACAATGTTAGTTGCATATATATGGTCTGTGATGCTTTGTGCAGTGCTACTAACCCGGAGGTGTGTGTATCTGTGATGTATATGGATACTCCCCCTATTTGTGTTGTCTGTTCCGAGTCTTGTGGTCAGAAAGCATGGTATGAAACATAACCTGGTAGTGCTGGTGTGCATTTGTGAGCCTGAACCAGGTGTCTGTTAGTGCACAGATATTGTTATTCTCCATACTGAGGTGAGTCCTGAGTGGGCGCAATTTGAGGGTAACACATCTGGTGTTGAGCAGCATTACCCTTAGTTTCATTTACTCTGTAATGTCTATGGAGGTGGGTTTGTCTTTTGAGCCCTGCTTAAAAAAGGCACCATGGTGGTAGCAAGAGCCTTAGCCAGTATTTGAAAGTCCAAGGGTGACAGGTGCAAGCTGTCCATAGCGAAGCTACGTGGCATGTCGAGCATGGCACCCCAGGCTGACAGACACTGGATCCCCTTTGAATGACACCAATATGTTAGCCAACTATTAAATGTGATAAGTTTGTCTGTATACTGTAACATCATACTTGGTGAGTGTAACATGCTAGACAAGGTCAGGGTCATACTGGCCTGGGCTACATGATCAGAGAGTTCCTCTATGTATCATGTCATGTGGTCCAGGGAGGAACATCTGAGGTTTTACGCACCAGCATGGACAATGATGGAGCCAGTCTTGTACTTGCTTTGGAGTGACCTGAGTGCATGTGTTATGTGGCAGATCCTGGCACCCAACAGACAACACAAAGTGACTATTCCCTTGTTTGTCCTGGTGAGTGGGACGTCAGTGTGTCTGACAATAAGTGTCAACTATTACAAGTGTATTCGGTGTGTTGTTTAGCCCGAAGGGCAGTGACTGTGTGGCACACTGACATTGTGAACTATGTGATATGTGGGTATTGTAGTGGGGTAGCAGTTGTTTGTGTGTCTGCTTTGGAGGTCTCTGCTGCTTAGGCAGAGTTTATTTAGAGCCTCCGAGTATGTTTATGTATGATAATGTGGTTTGATTGCTGCCACTATAGGTTTATGTGAGACTGATATGTGGTGTGTGTGGTTACCTTCACCACCTGATAGATTGTGCCAGTCATGGGTCGAGAGAGCTCAGCCTCCTGTATGTCTATATAGGTGCATCTCTCACATATATCTGAGTTTGTTGGGAGGAGGAGAGAGTTGTCTGTGTACATGAGTCAGATGTGACATTGTGTCAGAATCACAATATTCACCAGCTGGACTGGACAGTACACATGAAACCAACCACTGGACATGCCAGGATATTACGATGACATACTCCGTAGCATGATCACAAAGGATCAGTAGGGTGTTGAGTGTGTAAAAGAGTATGACAGGTTTGTTGGTGTTTTGTAAAGAGTAGCTGAGAAGGAGTCCAGACTGAATCATGACACCTCCTTCAGCTATGTCATAAATAGCAATGTACACTCATATATGTCCTGAGTCAGGGCCAACTGTACCTGACTTACAATGCCAACATCCTGTCAGACAGGCCCATATATACATACCCACCTCCCACTGACGACAGTCCCTATCATTATACCAGGTGATATCACATGTAGAATGGGTGAACAGCTCCCCCAAAGCCAAAAGCATGGTAGCAATTGGATTACATTGTTTCCCAATATGTGTCATTCATGAACTACAGAACATACAGACCCTGCACCTGAACAGTCAGTTGAGCCTCACCCTCTCCACAGGATCTGGAACCATTGGATGTGTTACAGCAACATATGGCACTCCCACGTGTTGGTGCATGACACACCATGGGAAGTATAGTCCAGTAAGCCTATGAAGTCTGATCTGCAAGGCCATGGAGTCCATCATGGTTGAAGTCATAAGCAGCGCTATTGGGAGCTGACAAACACACAACCCTACCAACTGTGGTATGTTCATGTGCAGATAATGGTTCCCAAACATGCTAGACTGTTTGTAAGGCAGCCACCCAGGACATACATCACTGAACAGAGCTACACATGTCCCACATAGACTTCGAATAGCCCTTTATCAACATCCCAGACACATGTCGTATCCACGAAACCAACAATGTGTGCATAAATATGTGCTGACATATGAAGGAATGTCAATGTGTCCACAGATAGATCACACAAGGTAAGAATTATGGGGTGTTGTTCAAGTTGTTGACACCTGCCGACCCACATGGCTCATTCCTGGAATTGCATAAAACAAAGTGTACACACATTACCATGTCCAGTCTGATGATGTCAGCATCCCACAAATATAGCAGGAGAAAAGAAACCATCCAGTAAAGCATATTGTGTGCCGTGTAAATGCGTATTTCTCTAGTATCATAACATAGGTAGGTAGGGGTTTGAATCCTGCAAACGCTGACAGTGTGTGTTTGGGTGTGTGTGTGTGATTCCCTTTGAGAGGAGTGCCCTTTTTGGAGACTGGGAAAACACATTAAAAGAGGTACATTCCCCTTTGGAAAGTCTGATGATGTCAGCATCCTACAAATATAGCAGGAGAAGCAAAGCCACCCAGTAAAGCATATAGCGCACCGTGTTAATACATATCTCACTAGTATCATAACATAGTTAGATAGGGGTTTGAATCCTGAAATTGCTGAGTGTGTGTGTGTGTGACACAGTTGGTCAATGTGTTGTGGGTTTTGCTTTTACAATGGTATGACATATCATGATTAAAACAGTATGTGCATTGCACACATCAGGTATCTGTGTGGCAAATAAATATGTGTACATGTGACCTTAATCAGTACATAGGTGTGAAGCCTGCATACTACATGAATACATTTGTTACCTTTGACAGATTGTGCTGCTGCTTCTCAGATCGTAGGTCACATATGTATGTATGTGACAAGGCCGGCCACTGTAGTGATCTGTGGCCAAGGTCATCTGTGCCACACACACACACATGACAGTTACTATAGAGTAGTGTGAGTGAGGGTATATGCCCGGGGTATATGTCAGACATGTTCATACACAACAACGACTGGCAATAATGGACAGTCATTATAGGTGTACAACAGCCTTGTGGATATGCATTCAGGCCCCTAATGTCTTATGTGATACACATAGGGACTCCACAATACCTATGGATATGTGGATACCAAGGGACAGATGACATAACACGTGGCTGTATGTACACATTGGTACCCAACATACATGTTGAGGGCTACCACCTATGTGGTACTGTCGGGATAGTATGTATAGTAAATGTGGATGCCTATGCTGTAGTCGGCTTACTGCTATACAGCATGTATCGGACAACAGGTATCTGCCTGTATGATACCCTTGTGTAGGATATGTGTCCCATCCAGGGAATGCATTGTAGGCCAATGCATGCATTTCCAGATGCGGATGGACATATCCCTAGTGTGTTTGCATGTACCTAAGAGGGCTATATGCCAAACAGGTGTGGTCCCAGGAATGGGTGGCGGTCAATATCACTTGTTACTGTTATAGTATAGTACCAGAAGGATCCAACTGTTACTGAGTTCCCTACAACTGTGTGTCATTTGTCAGGACATCATCTAATGATTGGTTATAGTCATGCTGTTGAGGTTGTGTATACTACCAGAGTGCAAATCATTGACAGATATTAACAGTATCACCCACAGTATAGTGCCAACCCATGTCATACACACATGTGTACCTATGTAAGTACATATCTGTAGTAGAATGCATACTGGCCATCGAAAGATACTATGAGATGTTAACAATGTGTACAACAGGGTATGTCACACGTCCCATGTGTCTGCTATGCATGTACATGCAGACAGTGCGCACCCACCATGTTCACAGATGCACACCTACTTATCTGTACTGGACACATCACACACGTACTGTCCACTCACTAGCACATGCTGACAACACTTTACACTTCAGCCAAGTGGCACATGGGTGGACAATACATACTCAGACCTAACACTGGTGTAAACAATGCTACATTGACAATCAGAGCTTTGATGCATAATGCCTGGTCTGATATACCTACAAGGATATCATTACACTTTCCTGTTGACAACTTGATAATACTGCTACACTGCTATAATGTCACCATGTGCATCAGCACCATGATAGCCTGTTCCTGCATCAATGTTACAGATGACAGGAGGTGGCACAGGTGTCATCATATGCACAAGGTGTGTTGTTGGTTTGCCAGAGCCCGACACTGACCCATCCAATCGACATGTGTGTGTGTGTGTGTGTGTGTGTGTGTGTGTGTGTGTGTGTGTGTGTGTGTGTGTTTGTGTGTGTGTGTGTGTGAGGGACAACAGTACAGCATGGGCCAATGCTGATGTAATGTGTGTGTGTATGTGTGAGCCATAGTTGTTTGGTTAATGTGTGTGTGTCTGCATGCACACAGCTCCACCATGTGGCTGCCATATATGGGAGGTTGTGGGATAGCCACAGACTGTACCTGCTAGGCTGTACAGATCACTGTCTCTGACCATGGACACGGTACCTGTGCCTGGCAGGGGTGCTACGGACAGTATCGGGTACCAACCCTGACTGGGTACTATTATCAGAGCAAACGTAACTAAGGAAAAATTATCGACTTCTCCACAAAATGAACTAGCACCGCTCTTTCTCCGGTACCAATCACCACTGCTTCCACGTACTGTTAGCACGCCTCGGTTAACACAAAACTGACTTTGCTTGATGTTTAAAACAAAGTCTTTTTATTGTTAAAACTTTAAAACTATTATCAGAGGCAGAGGTATGACGACTGGACCCATGTCCCTGCTGGTTCTGGCCAGAGCCATGTGCACATGGTCTACTAGGATGGTCAATGGACAGGCCAGCCGCAGCATTGCTGGGGCTGGTACTGCCACTATGGGAGCGGCTGTGATCTGTGGGCTGTCAGCGACCACTGCCAGCTGTTGCTGTTGCTGGCATGCGTCAACATCTCAACCGTCCCGCACGGTCCTGGCTCATGGAAGACACATTGTGGAGGGCATCTATTGTCTCCACCCAATGTCTATCAATGACTTTGGTGAAATTCCGGATGGCGCCAGCAAGGTGACGGATGCTGTCATTGATAGCAGTGTAATGGGCCCTCTGCGCCCTTAGTCCCTGTCTGGTGTACCGTTCCATGCGTGCCTGAGCCTGCATTACAGCCTGGAACATACTGGAGGTTGCAAGACCTGTGAGGGCATGTCTGCCAGGGGCAATACGACCAGCGGTGGTCCCCCGAGAACCCTTGGACATCCGCCTATGTGGTACTGTTCCAGGAATTCAGCTATGGCTGCTGTGAGGGGATGCAAGTGCCATGTGTATCACACTCTCCTGGTCAATGCCAACTGTATGCTGTCCCTCGGCTAAGGCCATTGGTGATGAGGGATGTATTGGCAGTATGAGTGTGCACATAGATGGGGTTGAATGCTGTGTACTGTCGATTGGTGGACCAACGACAGACCCTGTCAAACCTTCCTGTGTCAGAATACATGTCTCATCATCTCCACTATTTGTGGCAGTGACTTCAGGTTCCCTGCTGCATTCAGCCACCCCAAACTCAGCACTTGTGAGAGGAAGACAGGAAACACACTTTACAATCTTTACATGATGTTAGCACGCATGCACACATGAACACATGCACACATGCACACATGAACACATGCACACATGCACACATGGACACATGCACACATGCACAAATGCAAACATGCACACATGCACACATGCACACATGCACACATGAACACATGCACACATACACACAAATACACTCCATACTACAGCACATACACACACACACACACACACACACACACACACACACACACACACACACACCAGCAATCCAACACATACTCAATAGTGGGTGAAGGTGGGTGACAGTATCACAAGGCAAACAGTCACCTCACACGTGTCAGCATGCAGACTATGTGTTGCTCAAGACCATGCAGTGCAAGTGTAGACAGCCCTATTTAATGACAGTATACATGGCTTTGATGAATGAGTGTAGTTGTTCAGTGATTAGCTACACCCTGGAACACAATGTGTACATAGACACAACATTGCTGTGCAAGAATTATCAGCTCTGCAATGTCCTGTGCACCATCACTCACAGGTATACATACCATGGCTACATGTGTTATCTGTGTGACACATAGATGTTCATGTCTGATTACAGTGTCTGTGTACATAGCAGATAATAGTGGGCACAGGTGTAGCATGTGCATTGCTATGTACACACACGGGATGAGTGGTGCATGTAGACGTGAAGGAATCTCAATGCTTGACATGGTCATTGTACAGTGGTTATGGTGAGTGTGGGACATATTGTAGATATGTCGGTGCCAGCAATGACATGGCATGCAACATTAAATACCACACATACCCAATGTGTGTTATGTTACCTAGACACCCAATAGCATTCCAGGACATATATGTGACACTTTGTACAGATGGCAACTGCTATGCATGTTGTGTATACTGGCATAAGTAAGCACACACACAACATGCTATGCATATTGTGTATAGGTGCATATGTTTGCACACACACAACATTGAGTTGCAAAGCAATAACTGCTATGTGTAGTACTGTGGTCACTGTAACTGGATGGGGTGTAGTACCATGTGCCATCATCATCATGCATCTTGTGGTCACTCACGGCTACTAATGTGTGACAGACCACCGCCTAGCATGCTGTACCTGAACTGCAGTGCTGTGGCTACGTTCACAATTACACAGCCACTTTGTACATGGGTGTGTGAGGTGCCCAATAGGGAGCATTGCCTAACATGACTGTGTTATATGTTGAGTGTTGCACAGCCCCATGATAGGCCTCTACCCCTGAGGTACATCATGTGTGTGTGTGGATGACATGTGGGATACTGACGTGTGACCTTACAGCGGGTGTGTGGTAATGCCATATGTAATATGTTTTTGTGTACTGCATATGATAAACGTGTTATGTTGTGTACAGCTGTAGCAACTATGCCTATCCAATGTACAGTACGGTGTTGCCACAACTGTGTCTGATGCTCTGTGTATTGCATGACATTGAGGCAGCTACTGACATTACTGAGCTGTGCAATGTCTTACAGCAAACATGCATGGCATGCATTATGCATAGGTGTGTTATGTGTACATGGCCTACACCTCACCTATGACATGCACAGTTCATTACCAACATTGCAGTTATACCACACTCACCAGCATGGATCATCTGCCTTGCTGTCACACCAGAGGGACCTACCAGAATATGAGAGAGTTTGTCAGTGGCCACAACTGTGGCATTGCTACTGTGGGTATGCAAAACTACAGTAGAACAACAGTCAACAGTCACAGGTGTACAGATAATATTCCACATATCAGTATTACACAACACTGGCAGCACAACTGCTAAACACACAGTACACATCTCACGTAGACATAATCTAGCTATACAGTTAACTGTAGCCTACAGATAGGGCATGTTACCTGCTCGCTCCATGTGAACACGCTGGGTGGCTCCGGCCTTCATGACAACACATGCCAGTGGGAGTTGCTGCTGTTGTCCAGGAGCCACCACGCTTAGTAGCAGCTCCTCCACTCTGGTGAGGGGGGATGAATGGCCACCCCACCACCTGTGGCAAGCTGTTGTCTTTGGATATCAGACACACGCCGCATGTCTAATTAAATCACTGCAGTGATGGTGTACCTGCTCATATGTCCGGTTATGCATGCCTATGTCATTTACCCGACAAACAAGATCCTGCCACAGTGCAGTCCGCTCCTGCTGGTGCTGGCTGCTTCTGGAAAACAGCATTGTGTAGTGCTGCACCAGGCTTTGCTGTATCTCCTCTTCCTCCGCTGCTGTGTACAACGGGTTACATTGGTGGGCCATCTGGCTGAAAGAGATATGAACAATATGTGTGAGCGAGTCCTGTGGCACACTTTACACCTTTAACCACAGATATCACTTTACTGACATATATACCATCCATTTGTCTGTCAGAGGATACACACATTCAATACCACTTATTGGTTCTCAGGCCACAATTGACTAACAGTGCCTGGCACACTCTATATATCAAACCACTATACAACAATACCCAGCACACTGTTTGTGACACAATGCACAACCTTGCCACAGGGGTATATATCACGCCAATGCACAAACAGAGATGTCATCCATTGCAATGAATGTAAAGTACGGTTACAGTAGTACCATTCAACCACCATAGTCGTTGATGCCATAGCCGTGCCTAACATATCTGCACAGTTGTTACTATAGGTGGCATACTGCTGTAACAGAGTATATATGTTGCTAGATACACACGTTTACCCTGTAACACACATATGATTGCGGCCATGGTACAGGCATAATTGCACACACATCAGACAAACATACAACACGCCACTGTATGCCAACACAGATGAGCTTTACCTGTGTACCATACAGTACTGTGTGCCACTACTTACAAACCCTTATGCCTGAGTTAAACTCTCTGTGCAGACTATGGGAAACACACAAGACAGTGTTTCCAAGCAATGTGAACACACACCATACTGTGCTGTTCAGGCCTACAGCTTCAGGTACTACTACAGTTCATATGGGAGTTGGATTCACCAGCAGTACCACTCAGTATGCATACATGTATTCCTTTAGCCTACAATGAGACACCACGGTCATCAACAAGGAACTACGTCACATCGTATGCCATACTACTATGTCTGCCTAACAGTACAATACACATCTTTTGCTGGTCTCACAGCTAGAATAGACACTACCATGTCAGATACAACTTCACACTAACCTATCACACCTTTACAGACCTTGCACACATTCAGCGTTACACTTATTCAACCTGACATTGCAGGTATTGCATTGAGTACATGTGTGAGTGCATAGTGTCATAGGTAGGTAATATGCTATTGGCCCTAGGGCCTACAGCAGCCTAGCCATATGCTACCCTGGCCTTTGACACACATGTACTTTGATTTCACTTGCCCCTGTCAACCAGAACCACAGAGCGGATTCCTGGGGTGTATTACCCATCTCCCAAACAATCATCAGGGGTATTTATGACAACTACTAATGAGGAGCCTTGTTTGCTATTGTTAGGTGGTCTATTCCAGTGTATGGCATATCTGTGAGATAGGAACCTATCCCTCCAGCATGTGCTGTTTAGTGAGCTGATAAGGTTTAGGGCCATAGAGCTTGTATCCCGGAGGGATTATGATATGTTGCCATGGTAGTTGTCACCCAGCTATGGGTCTGACATACCTCTGTATGTCCGGCAGAGGTCACCTCTGTGTGGCTGGTATGGAATACAGTCTAGACATGGTTTTGTGAGTCAGTCTGCAAAAGGCATCTGTTTGCAGCCAGTATTACCCTTTGTGAAGTATGTCTGTGGCCTTTCCACCTGCTGTAGTTGTCATGTGAGGTACATAACACACAGGGCATTGTGATGAGTAGAGGGGAACACTGACCTATATTTCCCTAGATGACACACCTGTTGTCATGACACATACCACACAGACAGATTACAGGTCTAGTGTGACACTGTCTTTATCAAAGTGAAGGCTGCTGTCCACCTGTGTCCCATGCTCCCTTATCACACCTTCAGTGTTAGGTAGATCTCTCCCTATGTGGTAGTTAATGGGTACAGTGTTTTGGAAAGGTGGAATGGCACTGCAGTATCGAGACTTGTCTACAGTCCATGCCTTGGTCACCACACACCTGTTGCAGTACATATGACCCCATGTCTCTCTCTATATATATATGTATATATATCTATCTATCTATATATATCTATATATCTATATATATATATATATATATATATATATATATATATATATATATATATATATATATAGATATATATAGATATATATATATATATCTATACACATACATGTACACATCCATTGCTGTACACATAGATGTACATATAGGCACATGTACAGTCCACCTTTCATGGTGGGGATATCACTTATGCGACAGTTGTGGGATGTACAGTTATGTGATTATATTGCACAGTGTTGTGCAGAATGCATTTTGGTGTCCTCAGCCCATGTAGCTTTAGCAGGCCTCACTGGCTGTAACACGGCAGATCTGACAAATCAGTCCCACAGCGTTTAACCACCACATGACATATATCAGCACGGCATGCTGTTTTCTATGCCACACACTATGACCTACATAGATATATGCACATAACAACCTTCAACAACAGATATCTGTCCACCCTTCACTAACAGTTGCAGTATGTCCCTTGCCCTATGCACATGTGCAGATACAGATAGATACGTACTGCTGCCACACATGGATGATTTGCAGTGTGTAGAGTACTCTTCAGGAACATCCACTACATGCAAGCACATACATATGAGTTACATACCTTACCTTTGTTTTTCCCTGCTCCGTCTGTTATTACATTTTTGTTGTTTTTTTTTTTTTTTTTTTTTTTTTTTTTTTAGTTGTTTGTTTTGGCTTTGTCCCTCTTTGCAGAGGTGTTTGATATCCTTTAGTTTTTGTAAAAACTTGTCCTACGTTGCTCTTGGATGGATCATTTGTTGACATCAGTTAATGTTAAGTCAAATAGTACTTTGATATGCCATTTAAACTGAAGGCTCATTACATTTTTCTATAACAACAGAAACATATACCCCGGGATTCATGAAGCTTGCGCCAGGCGCACGCATATCGTAGGCATTATAATGCCAAATATGGCCGCCGAGCGATTCAGATACGATCAAATTTCATGTGCACGTCCGGCGTACACCAGATCTGCGCAGCCCCCGGCGTAGGTATGCAAATCACCCCATGTGCAGTGTTGCACCATGCAAATGAAGGCATATAGCGATTCATGAAGTGGTGCAGGCGTAGTGTAAGCCCACGGAAATGTAAACCATAAAACACAGTTTACATTTTCCCAAACATAACATCGGAGCTATGGAAGAGGGCCAGACCCAGGTATCACAACGTGAACATATGCCAATGGCGAAATACACAGCCAATGGCATAAGAAAAGATGCATAACACGTAAATAACAACATTTAATGTCATGTCCACAGTAACGCACAGCAGAACCGCAGGGCATGTGTGCGGAAGCTGTAACATAAAGAAATAATATAAAAATGTCATAAAATCGCAACGTAATAGAAAGCAGGTTTGCAGCATAACATGCAATGGTAGGCATGGAACACCACAACCAAGGTGCAAGGGTTGCTAAGGGCTTGCGATAGTGTTCAGCGCGGTAACTATGAATTAGTAGTCAATGCCATGCAAATGAGGCAGATAATACTGAATCGCAAATGTCCTGCCGGAGGAAGGTTGTACCATACGGCGCAGCGGTATAACACCGAGGAGTGGCTCAGAGGAGATACATGACATCAGCAGAGGGGTGTGCCACTGTAGCACTAAGCACGTTGAAGCATTGCAAATCTGGCCTGTCCGTTGCTAAGCAAAGCTGCAGGATAGGGGTGGGGAGGAATCGTTTAGGTGAGAGCACACATGGTGGCCAAAAGCGCATGTGTACGAGGATGAAAAGGTGCCAGAAACCCAGTAATTGGATGCACGCACCACAAACAATAGCAGAAACAGGAAGGTCAGGGAAGAAAAGGAAATGCGGAAGTAGGGTAATTGGAGTACTAATGAGCAATCAACACCAATCAACCCACGAAGTCCAATCGACGGCAGCTGACAAGTCCGCTTGAAGAAACCTGCAAAACAGGATAGAGGAGGCATGTGAATGCAAAGAAAGGAGGGGAGGTATTGGATTGCAAAGATAGGAGACCTGACACAGCAGAGCAAAGCAAACCGACAGCAGACCGGCAGTAGCACACATAATGCAAGATACGCCAGGTCCAGGAAAGCACAAATGAAAGTAGGCTGCAGGATGCACACCAGAAAATCGTAGGGGCAATGTGTAGAAATGTAAAGGGAAGGTCAAGAGGTAATCCATGGCAGGCAAATGTAATTCAACACCAAAGGCACCACAATAGTAGTTCCGGCAGTAAAACACATAACTTAACCTGTAGCTACGAACGTACATACACACCCTATGACATCATCGGTGTTCACAGCACAATAGTATAAAGTGTGTAAGCACCCAACACACACCTGTGTATTCCCAAATACCGCACCATAGGTGTAAACACACAGGGAACTTTTAAAATGTACATGTTGGGAGGTGCCATAGCTGTGATTCATCAGCAGGTGTTAGAGACTGTGGAGGATGATGCTGACAACCACCGCACACCTCGGAGGAGAAGGAGAGTGTTCAGACCAAGGGTAACTTACCAGGGGCTATATGACCTGGAGATAGTAGAGCGTTACAGGGTGGACAGGGACATCTTACAGCAAATAGTGGAGCTGTGCCGGCCACACCTGAGAACCAGAAACAACTGAGGGGAACCCATACCAGTGGACACGAAGGTATGTGTAAGCCTGCAAATACTGGCCACAGGTACCTTTCAAAGGCCAACTGGAGATATAATGGGTATCTCACAAGCATCAGCATCCAGGGTACTACACCAGTTCCTGGATGCCATGTTACCACATGCCAATGAGCAGATATACTTCCCCAGAACTCAGGAGGAGTTGGCCAGCAATATGCGCTACTTCCACCGTGTGGCACAATACCCGGAGGTACTGGGTGCGATAGACTGCACGCACATACAAATCAAGTCACCACCCAGTGAGCAGAGTATGCGCTACATAAACCGCAAGGGATTCCACTCCATCAACTGCCAGGTCGTGTGCAATGCCCAGGGCATTATCATGGATGTGTGTGCTGGCAGCCCTGGAAGCTACCATGACTCCCATATCTGGCATGCTTCACAGCTGTATCAGGTATTTGTCAGGGGACATCCCACATGGCCATCTCGTGGGGGATGTTGGCTATGCACTGGAGCCGTGGATGATGACTCCCATCAGAAATGCACACACACCCATGCAAGAACGCCATAATGAGGCACACGCACAAACCAGAATCATCATAGAGCCTGTGTTCGGGATGCTGAAATCACGGTTCCGGTGCTTGGATACATCTGGTGGAGCCTTGCAGTACTCTCCAGGCACGTGTGGCCACATCGTCATAATATGTGCCATGCTACATAATAAGATCCTGCGGAAGCAGCTGCAGCAGGGACAAAATGGTGAAGGCCCACATAGCCCACCACAATTGCCAAGGCCAGTACAGGCACAGAGGGATTCAGACCATGAACACATTGTGCCAGCCCCAGTAGGCAGACGGAGGCGTGCCCAATATGCCTATGCCTTGGCAAAGAGGGAACGTGTAGCACATACTCTGTCCGTGTAGGCCCCTACGGACTGACACCTCTCCACCTGCACACACAGTAAAATGGATGGCACACAAACATGACCACCTGTAAATTGTAATGTATAGGTGGCCCAATGTGTGACTCCTACATAGGCAGCCCTCAAACATTGTAAACACAACAGCCAGTGGAACACGGAATGCCAACACCTGAACAGTACATGAGTCTTACAGCATATGGTGGTGCTGTGTGCCTGTCACGTTCCCGCCAGATATATATATATATATATATATATATCTAGATATATATATATATAGATATATATATATATATATATATATAGATATAGATATAGATATAGATAAATATATATGTACACATATGCATATATATAATACAGATAGAAAGGGCAATAGAGGGATATATGGTGATATAGATGGATTCAGCGATATCTGCAAATAGAATAGATAGTTCAACAACATTCATAACATCTTGGAGGTACAAATAAATAGGATACCACCAACCATGGAATGTGTAACATACCGACATGCGTAAACATGAGGCTGAAAGACCGATAGAACACAGTACCGGAACAGTACATCCGCGAGTAATAGTATGATGATATGAAGGGACAGTTAGTCACCGCTGCCGGTGTCACGGTCCACATAGGTACTGTGTTCAACTGTGTCTGTGAGTGCCGTAGTTTGTGTAAATGTGCGTTGAGGGTGCCATGTGCATGTCTGTGTGACTGTAATGTGTGTATGTGTCCGCAACATGTGTATGTTGGTGCCAAGTCAGAGGCAGATCTGTATGGTAGGTGTGGGTATAGCTAGCCATAGGCATACGGTTACTACCTGTACCACAGTAGGAGGGACATCCCCACCCTGGGCAGGTGTGTCCTGACATAAAACAGTACAAAGGGCAAATGTCCGAGATGGTAGGACATAAATATGTCCCATATATAATGTAACAGTCGTATTTAATAGTTATGCCTGTATGTAAGAAACTTAAATGTTACATGCAATATGATAAGTAGCCAAAGTCACACAACAATAGGTATGTAGTGAGGATAAAAGTATGTGCTACCTGCGTACTGACCGTGGCTACGTGTTGGCCTGTAAAACACCACTTTGTGTCCCGCAAGTGTCCAACAATGACCATATGAAAAGGTGGCAACCCATGGCAAACAGGCACTTTTAACAACACAACCACAATGACTGCAAATATCTGGGACAGAAATACAAGGGATAGCTGTCACTTACACATATCCTCTGATATATCGCTGCAATTACGGAGGTATACAAGTAGCAAGTTCACCTGCAGATGATATAGAAATCAATTAACAATGGCCCAATGTACAATCCCGTAACATAAGTCTACTAACTGTTAGCTCCCCAATTAGGGACGGAGCCCACACACATATATACGGATTATGTAGAAATGCAAGGCCCACAAACCGTATATGTTACGTACAACCACCGACATCCCCCACACTAGAAACTAAAGCAATACAAACTGTAATAGCAGCACAAACATCCAGTCAGCCAATTACATCTGCAGAACCCTCAACATACCGTGTGAGAGACACAATTAAAGGCGACATGCAAAATTGCAGGCGTTGTATAATGGAACAAACAGCCATGTTACAGGTTTTGATTGCAATACCCTGTTATCAGACGTTGGGATGACAGGTACACCCACATGTTGAACCAAATACTCTACCTGTCACACACAATCCATGGGGGACATGAATCCAAACTATTCCTGTCTCCATGCATAGCAGTTGCAGTTACACATAACAAAACACAATACAGACCGTCTCCCCAAAGGTAGGGCAAATAGGCAATGCCCAGGTGGAGAATCCAATTATACCCCACTGTCGCTGTGTAATTGGTGAATGGAGTAGATGCACAGCTGATATGCAGGTAATTAGTCACTCAGGAACACCAACTGGCGGGAAGAATACACATGTTTCAGGTATCGACGTATATAAGGATGACTTGCCAGACATTCAAACCGTATGCTCATACCAAATAACAGTTGAAACACTGTGAGAGAGATAGAAACGAAATACCGTAACGACAACAAGGTATGTAGAATGCCCGATATGTAAGGTTATGTACAGCATGATCTGTATTAATTAGTTTTACTGTATGTATAGCCTGGTTTGCATTAATTAAACGTGTCTGCAATGCATAAAGTGGGGAAAGGTATTTATGTAGTGATGTCTTGCTGAGCATACTAACACTTGTAGAATCTGTGCGTCCAGCAGTGGGACACAAGGTACACAGCACAGACACCACAAGGGATGCTACATGAGGCCATTAAACAGAACAATGCCATACAACCCGCCGTCAGTGGTAGGGTATGTCCAACAAGGACGTGCCATAGCAGGGGATAGTATATGTTGATATACTGTCACAGCATGCATGTGTATGGCCATATAACGTTAATGACATATGTAAGGTGGTCCCGCTGAGCAAGTATGCTTTGCATTATGGGATACTTTGTGACATATGTGTAATGTATAGTATTATAGGTAGATATGACAGATATTCTACACAGCATAACAGGCATATCATGCATACCACAGGTATCATCTATTGGTATGTACAATAACAGGATACATATGGCCTGTAGGTATGGGACATAGTAATAGCATGATAGCTAATCTAAATGGAAGGGCTACCAATTAACCATGCACAAAGGACATGTTATAGCTGCACAGGTGCATAGTGGGGTACTATGCAGTCTGGCAAGTCCATGTGTAAGCACAACTACAGTGTTCACACTAGTGGCACCTCTCCAGGGTAGTGTCCTGTGAAGAGCAGAGCCAGGTGTCACCTGCACCACTGCACAGTACAGCCACTGCAGTGATCCCAGGCCTACATGTGTCTCCCAACCACCAAGGGAGGTATCACATGAACAGTGCTACTGAGTGTCCCTGCGTGATGTACATAGGACTTATGTTCCACAGCATGGTGAGTGTCCAGTTTGGGAATGTAACCCAGAAGCACATCCCACTCATTGTGGCATGTGTGCACATATCCATGAGCATGTTGCTCACAGTGGCCTCTGCTTATGTTGCGTATGAGGAGTATATCCATTAATAATGTTGTGGACATGGGCCTTGTCTGATCAGCAGAGGTCACCCCTGAGTATGTAGTATGCAAATGTGTACAGATGTGGTGTCCGTAGTGCAGCCGCATATTTAAACTGTCGGAGCTCAGTAAACGTCATGGCGTGTTAATGTTGTGGCATGTGAAGCTGTAGCTGTTGTGTAAGGTACACCCTAAATGGGGTGGTGTACCCTTGAATGTGTGTAGATGTCTTGAGTGCAGAGGTACAATGGGTGCCTACGTACCAGTTACACACCCAGTACAGGTAGGTGTGGCCACGTATGAAGATATCCACGCCACAGTGGCAATACAGTAACCACATTAGTGGGTGCGACATATGTGTGTCCTGCAAACAGGTACAATGTGATATGTATGTAGGGGACTACCATTCATGTGATAGTCAGTGGGTGAATGGTGTAATGCAAAGGTGAAGTGCATGCACCTTGTGTCATGCAGCTTGATGCCATGATAGTCATATTATGTATCTGTCACAGCGACACCCGTATGGTCGGAGTCAGTATCAGCTGGTGCAGCAATCATGGCACTTGGTATGTAGGGGTTCGAAAGCTAGGCAGGGAAAGTCCCCTGTGCCAGCTTGTTCCACAGTGAAGCATATACTGAACATGAGGGGCCCTATGACTGAGGACCGTGGTATGCCAAATGTACCTGACATGAAGTAGGTACTATGGTATGCTGGCCTCACTGTGTGTCCTGTCCATGAGCCACATAGCATAACATCCTGAGACACAGGGTACGATGTGCAGGTGGATGTGTATGTTGTCAATACCAGAATGGGGAATGGTGCTGAAAGGCAATGAGAGGACAATGTAGGATGTGTGGACTCCCGTACCATCAGCAACTGCCCTGGTAACTGTATGAAAGGAGTCCACCATGTGTAGGGGCCATGCTCTGGACTTAACAAGCCCAACCCGGGTGGCATCAGAGGACAGGAGCCCAACAATGTCTCTGAGAATGACGTCCTTGATGATGTGCCCTATAGCCATGCAGAACAGTCCAGTCAGGTGTGTAGGACTATAGTCCCACTCGTACAATTTGGTGCCACCTGTGTGTAGTGTGATAAATGCTGCTGTGTGCCATTCAGGGGCTACAATGTCTGAAACAAGGCTATTACTGAATATGATGGCCTAGTGGGGAGACATGTAATTCAGAGGTTGGTGGACATCACAGCCTGGGACATTGGAAGGTGACATGGGGCCAGTGTCCCAGGACATATAGAGTGTAGGTCAGTACTGTGTAGGTGTGACCACAGGGACACCACAATGTTCATGTATGGATTGCGGCCATGTAGTGAGTGAGAGGGTGTACTGTCAGCATTGAATCCATCCTCCAGCATATTGCCAACAATACCTGGGTCTGCAATGTTCCTGAGTGACTGTTGTATGTGACAGCAGATGTGGGTTTTGCCATTGAATACTGACATACCACCATAATGCCTGGTGGTGCACCCCGGAATGTGTGGCAGTCATGTTTACGTAGCTAGTCTTGGAGTATGTGATGAGGGACCCTGTGGCCCCACCACAGCTGATCAGTGAGCCACACCACACATGGGGATGTACATCACTGTGCAACAGCCTACACCTGTTGTTGTACATCATATGTCCGTGGAACATGACCACCAGAGTGGCGTCTGTTATCTGGTGTGTACCATCATGGCTCTGTGTGGAATAGCATGATCCATGCAGTTGTGTACATGCTAATTAAGTGCACTGGGGTATGTTTCAGCATTTGTATGTGCATTATCCATCTGCACGGGTGTCATGATGTTAACAACCGCTGTCAGCAGACGTGTGTAGTAGGTGTTGTAGTACACATGTACTGTGTATGCTGTGATGGGTGTGTTGCCGGGATGTGGCTAACAAGGTAGATTAGCATATGTTCAGAAACCACCAATGAGGGGATAACCCTAGGTGTATAACACCAGTCACATGGTGGTAGTGTTCATGCCAAGGGTAATGTAGGTCTTGGAGGTGGTGTGTATGGGTTGATCCAGCAGAGCGGAGGGTATGACTCATGGATGTTTCGGTACATGAGTGGCTATCCCAGTGAAGTGTGGGGTAGTGTCAGTCACACATCAGTAGTAGCTGAGGCCCACTGTCCACTATACCACCATAGAAGGTATGTTACCCGTGGGGAATGATGTTGACTCTGTCGCTTGTTACAATGTGTATAGCAGTCCCGGACACAGTTAGTTGCACGTGGAGCACCTCTGATGCATTGTGCTAAGCAACTTGCCATGATGAGTGCAAAACATAGTGGGATATGGGAACCCCTCAGCTGTGGGTGTGCCGGTCCAGGTATGTGCCTGAAAGGTATGGTCTGTCTATAACCTGTCATTGCAGGTGTGCTCTAAAGAGCCTAGAGACAGGTCCCAGTCACTGCAGAGATGTTTTAGTGGTGCATTATAAGATGTGCCTTGCTTGCGTGCATCACAGAGGAAGATGCAAGCAATGTGTCACATGACCCCATGTCACGCATGCCAGTTACCGCCCTGCCGGTGACAGTTATTGGAAACTGTGCAAGACAGGCAGTATAGAAGCAGCAAGAGCCTTACATGTGAGCTGTACTCCCAGGGCCGACAGGTGCAAGTCATCTGTGCCACAGCTTTGTGTTTGACCAGGACAGTCATAGCGGACAGATACCACATGCCTGTGGAATGACAATAGGAGCATAGTCAACTGTTGAAGTGACACAGTTGGTCATTGTACAGTGGTATCATGTCCGGACGAATGCAAAATGCTCCCCAGGGCTATGCCCACACCCTCAGGGCTATAAGACTGGTGAGCTATTGCATGTCCCTGCACACGTAGTCTGTGAAGTGGCATCACAGGGCAGTGACACTAACATGGCGAATGACAGACATATCGTACCTGGTGAGGTGTGGCATGGGTGCATAGGTTATGTTTCAGAAGCAGTTACCCGACAGCAAGATGTAAGCGACTAATGCCTTGTGTAGCCTGCTGTGTGGAACTGCAGTGTGACATCCTACAGAGTCAGCTATAACTGGTGTGTTGTGAACGTTATAACTCACTATTGGCTGTATGTGGTGGGCACACATGAGTCTGTGGGCTATAAGCTGGTGATGTTGTCTTCCATGATGGGGGCTACCTCTGGTGCCTACAGTGAGCATGGAGACGTACTGCACAGGTTATCCTCGTAGGTGTGGCCAGTGGTGTAGATCATGTGAGACTATGTGATGGGTGGGGTGTGTTGCGAATGTTACACATCCCCAAATGACTGTCAGGTGCAGTCAGGGTTGGCGACAGCATTACCCTCAGCCATAGCTGTCAACTTCCTGTCCCCAAAATGAGGAACATTAGCCCTCATACCATGTGACAAATGGGCGAAACGTGGAACACTTACAACTGGCTTACTAACAGTGTCAACTAGGAAGGGCATATGATGGCTAAAATAGGCTGGTCTTACGTATAAAACAGATATTCCAATGAATTAATATGATTCTCATCTATTTAGCCATGGCTAGCAGGTAAACTATGTACAACAATGAATGTAAGACAGACCCTTCCAATGTGGAACCTTGAGGAACATACACCTTTTAGAACCCCAAATGAGGTACGTTCCCCGTAATGAGGTACACCTGAGAGCTATGGGCCCAGCAGGGCTGCAGATGTGCATCCCCCATAGGCTGTAGTGCCGTATGTTGGTAGGTGAGCATTGAATGTGTACATGAGACAATTGCTCTATTGCCACATGTACGACATATCCCTCATATACCTCAGCAAATCGGCTAACACAGCAGGTTGACTGACAACACAAAGTAGAATCCGTAAAAAAGTTTATTTAAGTGTCCAAACGATAACATCCACATTTCGTCGGGAGCAATCTCCCAACTTCCTCAGAACAAACACGGGCATGCAGACAACACATCTTTTATATATAGTTAGTTAATTAATTGATTAACCATGTAATACATTAATTAGTTGCTCCGTAAAATTGTTGTATACGTGTACTAACTTGATGCAAAAAACGTTAAAATTCTTAGTGAACAAATGAATAAATGAATGCATAATTCAATGAATGAGTCAATAAAATTACTGGTAAACCACCAGCTTATTATTTTAAAATTATGAATGTATCTATGAAAATGAAACGAAAGATAATTTATACTAAAAGGTGACTGTTTTGTGTTAGATATATAGTTTAATTTGTTTTATTTTAACAACTATCAGCAACTTATTCACAAGGTGTCCACCCCGTTTTATCGAACATCTGTTCATCAACTAACAATAAATAAATAGAGAAATAATTAAAGAAATAAATCAACAAGTAAATTACATTTACATGAATCAATCAATATATAATATGTTAATATATAGTGTATAAATACATGAGTAAATAAATAAATAAATAAATAAACCTACTACCATACCACTGTCTATACATTCAAGTATCATAAAATTTTGTTTATAAAATATATATACAAAGATGTATAAAAAGGTAAAAAGTGGTTATACGTTGTACAACCAAATAAGGATTAGTGATGTTTGGAAATGTTATTAATTAATTATTTATCCATTATTTACTAGTATGAATACATTATATATAAATTTATATGTATGTGTTTGAATGTTAGTAAAACAACAATATAACAAAGTAATAAAAATGATGGATGTAAATGTAAATATAAATATAAATATATATATATATATATATAGATATATATATATATATATATATATATATTTTTATATTTATATTTACATTTACATCCATCATTTTTATTACTTTGTTACATTGTTGTTTTACTAAAATTCAAACACATACATATACATTTATATATAATGTATTCATACTGGTAAATAATGGATAAATAATTAATTAATAACATTTCCAAACATCACTAATCCTTATTTGGTTGTACAACGTATAACCACTTTTTACCTTTTTATACATCTTTGTATATATATTTTATAAACAAAATTTTATGATACTTGAATGTATAGACAATGGTATGGTAGTAGGTTTATTTATTTATTTATTTACTCATGTATTTATACACTATATATTAACATATTATATATTGATTGATTCATGTAAATGTAATTTACTTGTTGATTTATTTCTTTATTTATTTCTCTATTTATTTATTGTTAGTTGATGAACAGATGTTCGATAAAACGGGGTGGACACCTTGTGAATAAGTTGCTGATAGTTGTTTAAATAAAACAAATTAAACTATATATCTAACACAAAACAGTCACCTTTTAGTATAAATTATCTTTCGTTTCATTTTCATAGATACATTCATAATTTTAAAATAATAAGCTGGTGGTTTACCAGTAATTTTACTGACTCATTCATTGAATTATTCATTCATTTATTCATTTGTTCACTAAGAATTTTAACGTTTTCTGCATCAAGTTAGTACACGTATACAACAATTTTACGGAGCAACTAATTAATGTATTACATGGTTAATCAATTAATTAACTAACTATATATAAAAGATGTGTTGTTTGCATGCCCATGTTTGTTCTGCGAAAGTTGGGAGATTGCTCCCGACGAAAAGTGGATTTTATCGTTTGGACACTTAAATAAACTTTTTTACGGATTCTACTTTGTGTTGTCAGTCAACCTGCTGTGTTAGCCGATTTGCTGAGGTACCAGGTTCCGTGTTTGGTGCAAGTAGTCTACATTTTTACAAGTATATCCCTCATATAGACAGGCAGTAGCACTGGTACGTGACAGTTGTACATGCCTGTATATACAATCATGTCCCACAGGATATGTGCGTTACGTGTGTACAACAGCTGTTGTACCTTAAGCAAGCTGGGAAGTGTAGGACAGCCAGTGTACCTGTGGGAAATGGTGTGGAATGGGCGCTATAGTAATCAGTAGCTCATGACATGCTCACATGTTCTGAACAAGTGCCTAGCATGACCATACAATACAGATAGGGTGTTGGATAATATCAACCCACAAGTGGTGATGACAGTCATTTAGGGTGGCACCGCACTATAACCCTGCTGAGTTTGGTGTGCATGTCCATGAACCATTAGCACTGTAGATGTTAGCAGTACAGATGTACAAGATAGCACGGATATTTGATTACAAATACCTTTTGCATGTCACAGGAGTGTTCCACCAGTGGCCTGTTGACAGACTCACAACTACAAAAGGTGCAAGAGTGACATGTGCACAGCACATCAGTGCCAGATACAGTAGAACAGGGTTAATGTGTTGTACCCCACCCTCATTGTAGCCCATACCACACAGACAAATGTTAGGCATCTGTGTATGTAAGGCTGTGAATGGCTGTGAATCACCATGACCTATCAGTTTAGCTGTGTCAGTGTTGTGAACAACATACAGAATGGGCTGTGTGGGTGAGGTTTGTGACATATGTGCACAGTCTGATGGATGATACCAGCAGTGTCACTGCTAGGTGAACATCCCTGTACCCATAACCGACTACCTAGGCTGTGGTCAGCATTATGGACACTGTGTAAGGGATGGTCCTGTGCAGTGCACCACCCGACATGGTGACGTCTCCAGGCCCCTTAGGTAGTCATATGAGGTACCCATGTCATGTCAGGGTGCCATCCATGAGCACGGAGATCACTGGCCAGGCATATACAGCACTGTGGTGACCAATATTGGATCACATACCACCTGTAAGGGGTAATGGCTATGCATGGATGTGCGATACCAGCCTTCACAATCCACACCTCCACTATGCAGCATGCTGTCTACCTTGCAGAAGGACATTTGCTACACCATGATGATGGACATGCTACATGTCCATATCCTGATCTATATGACATATGTCATGGACAGCCACCATCCTAATACTAGGATCGCCACAGGCTGGACAGATCCCTGTGCCATATATGTGACATACTCCCACCATACCATGCAACCCTGTCCATCAAAGCTGCAGATGTCATCCCAGTCATACATGGTGTGATGGTCGCATGGTAGATGTACTATCAACTGACTGGATCAGTAATGTGGCACTGATGCAGCTTGCGGTGGCACAATGGCCGTCTGTAACAGCGTGGAAACCGTGCCCGCACATGCTATGATTGATGACCATCCCTGCGAATGTCGTCTGACTATCCATTGTCTCATGTCTATCACATGTGTAATACAGGCGATCCGTGTCAGGATGTTGAACAGTTGTACAGTGCTGTGTAGATGTATATGGCAAAACACATGCATGTACAGGTGTCCATGCGTATGTGTGCATTGTCACTGCTCAAGTCCATTATGGCTGTGTCTGTGTTGATATGTGACATATACACAGCATCCAGGTCAACAGTAGTACCGTGGACACATCAAGGCATGTGCAGATAGGTAAGAACACAAGTGCAGGCAAATAGACATGCCCACAGCAAGACAGCATTTACATGGAGTATGAACACTATAATGAGGTGACACACATATATGGTGATGATATCCAATGCATAATGGGTGTGACATGTGTGACACAAACACGTCAGTCGAGTCAGTGTCATGATGCTTTGCAAAGATAACTGTGCAGATGCAGTAGATGTCATAGAAATGTATGTGCAGCAGTATCTCTGTACATCTCTGAAACTGTGACCTGTCACCATCATTATGTTTTACAGATAATGCCCCGTACACACCTCCCAGCATACACCCGCCAGGAGGATGATGTCCTCATCCCACAGCTCCATGACAACTATGACTTGTTGTTCAGCCATGTGCCACAGCATGCCCAGCAGCGGGATGACCTGTGGCAGGATCTACGCAGGAGGGTGAACGATGTGGGTGGCCATAACCGCACCTACCAGCAGGTGCGCAGACACTGCATGGACCTGATACGACATGCAAAAAAAGTGTGCCACTGCAATCACCAGGGAACAAGGTGGAAAAGGTGGTGGGCCACCAACCCAGCCCCCACTCACACACACCAAGGAGCTACTGGTCAGTCTGGGGACACCCAGGGAACAGCATCCATAAACACTAGCTGCCATCGTGGAGGTGGGTGTCTCCCAACCAATGAGCCTGGAGTTGCCTGGTAAGTCAGTAATGCACATATGGCTATTATATCCCATGTAGTTGCATGTGTCACTGTACATTATGTAAAGTAACAACATATGTCAGGTATGTGGACACACATGCTGCATACTACAGTATGCTACATTGTGTATGCACACATGTGCATACTATATGCTATTACACAGGTGAATGTGTTCACATGCACAGTGCAACCTGTGGCTGTCATACTGTCATGGATAATTTTCATACTGGTGTGTCACCCCTATACAGGTACCTCTGGCATGCCGCACAGACATGGGTCCATTGCAGGTGAGACTGTCATCAGTATCAGGCATGTTACAGTGTAGATCTATTTGCCATGTGGCCAGTTAACACTTGCACACCTGATGTTTGTTCCAGTCACGATATGTAGGTCGCACCACCATGCATTCACACATGCCACCCATGTGCAATATATACAAACATAATGATACACAGACTTGAAACCACAGTACTTGTCAATGCGACATGTGTGGTCAGCTGTGCATACAACGGTGGAGATGTTCTACAATGGAGGCATATGTAGTATGCATTGGAACAACATGTGTGGTACGCACACAGTACCACACAGTGAGCTGTGATATGGGCAGCCCACAAGTGTCACCATTGTGTCATATGCCCCTGCATTGGGTGCACACATTGTGATGTGCCACCTGACATGTCCCAGACATGTAGTGTTCTGTCTGCAATATTGTCACACTATCGCATGACCTATACCCCACATACCAAACATGCAACCCTTTGTCTGCATAGCCCTGTGGATTGTGACATATCTGACATGTATGGGTGTATGTCATATGGGACCACACAGACATGTGGAGAAGATGCCCATCACACACAATTGGCCAACACATGTGCACACATGGCCATGGGAGATGGCCAGAGACAAGTAGCCACACAGTACTTGGGATGTGTATACACCCTGTTGCACATTGTCCACACATGGTCCAATTATAGTCTTAGTTGACCGATTATACAGTTGATGTGGTACACTGGACAACCTAAAAGCCTGTGCACAGCTACTGGAGGTGTCATTGAAGTCTACCATATACGATCTGTCGAACATCACAACTGTGTTGCAGTTATGGCTATGCAATGTGCACATATTATGCATTCTACAGCAACATATATGCCTCATGTTGCCATGCAATGGCACAGTGTCGGTACTCCACACTGTATAGCAATGTAGATGGCTCACACTACCCTCCCATGCTCATGCACATTTGCTAAACATGCATTCTATCTGTAGGGCATACACACAACACTGCAATGTGAAGCCCATTATGATGCTGTACATGAGTCAGGACACCATTGTGTCATACATGTATGCATGTTAATGCGCATGTCAGCAGATTACATGTCAAGGTCACGTCAGCCATGTGTACTGTTATCCTGTTCTGGGCCACATGGTGTATCACGGGGATGCATGCATACTACCATGAATGTGTGAACTGCATGTCTACTGATATGACACCTGCTTGCTGTAGTGTGCACCCCAGGGAGGTATGCTTACTAACACTATTAATGTCTGAGTTGCATGCCCTCTGCTGTATCGCAGGCATGCTGCATGCCATCTGACAAATCACATGCATGGTGTGTCTGTGTGTGTGTGTCTGTGTGTGTGTGTGCTGTGTGTGTCTGTGTGTGTGTGTGTGTGTGTGTGTGTGTGTGTGTGTCTGTGTGTCTGTGTCTGTGTGTGTCTGTGTGTGTCTGTGTCTGTGTGTGTCTGTGTCTGTGTGTGTCTGTGTGTGTCTGTGTGTGTGTGTGTGTGTGTGTGTGTGTCTGTGTGTGTGTGTGTTTGTCTGTGTGCTTCTGTGTGTGTGTGTCTGTGTGTATGTCTGTGTCTGTGTGTTTCTGTGTCTGTGTGTCTGTGTCTGTGTGTGTGTGTGTGTGTGTGTGTGTGTGTCTGTGTCTATTGTACTTTACAGTATTTCTTTGCATTCACAGGTGATGTAGGTGCATTACCCTCTGCGGTCCATCTGATGTTAGTGTCCCCACAGATACTAGCGGTGATGAACATATGCATGAGGTACAGGCAGGGTTGTCAGGGGCTGAATCTGTGCCAATGGTTACCATGCCAGCTATGTCCCCCTCTTCCCCGCACACAGTTCTGCTGCCAACACATACCGCATCACCGGTGGCCATAGAGGAAGCACAGTCAGCGTCTGTTGGCATGGAACAGGAACATGTGGTGGCTACAGAAGGTGTGTCTACACACCATGGTGTCAGTGTAATGACTGCAGATGCGCCACACAGGCATGTGGCCGGTGCTGCTCCTAGGAGGACCTCTGGCAGACATGCACCTGCAGGACAGAGCGCAACAGCTGGTATCACCAGACGCATGTTCCAGACTGTAATGGCGGCACAGGCACATGCTGAACGGCAGAACAGAGAAGGGCAGAGGCTGCAGAGGGCTGTTATCCATACCCTAAATGACAACATCCAGGCATTGGCAAATGCTCAACAGCAGATTGCTAATGTTCTGGATAGGCGACTAGGTGAAATGGTCGGAATCCTTGACCGAGGCATGGCAATCCGCGAGCGGGAGCTGTCTGTGCTGGAACACCTGGTAGGAGTGAGGCGTAGGTCACGTGGACGTAGGCCAGCAACACCACCTAGTGTAGGTCGACGTGAGCGTGCCACCTCACATGCCCGCTCCCATAGTGCCGGTAGCAGTAGCAGTGCAGCTGGTGCTGCGCTGTCAACACCAGGACACAGCAGGCCACATGGACGTGGCCCTGGACAGTCTCAGCGGGGACACGGTTCCAGCGGACATGTGTCGTCGGACAGTAGCCACTCTGTACCTCCACCTGGTAGTGCCCGTGCAACCCCAGGCAGGCACAGGTCATGAGGGCGTGGACGGACACAGTGAGCTGTACAACCTGCACTGTACAATCTGGGGCTGTCAATTATACCCCGTGTAGGCATCACAAATGTCAGAACTGTGTACACACATACATGCACAAAGCAAACACAACTGTAGGGCTCCACAACATCCACATGCATTCTGCACAGACATGTCCAGTCAACTCACCGGCCATTACACACACACATGATGTTATCCATTGGTGCAGCCTATGCCCCTGGCAAACATATCACCCTGTGCATATGATGAAGCCTGTGCCGCATCCCTGTCATCCACACCATCGGTGCAGGGTTATGCACAAATATTCTGATGCACAGGGTGAACAGCATAGTGAGAGATGTATGTAATACCTGTGTATGCATAGTGAGGGATGTGTATGTTGCAGTGGTTGTGTGTGAATACTGAGTTGTGTATGTGACATAGGTTGTGTACTGTCGACATGCACCAGTCATACCATGTAGTGCAGGTGCAGCATGCATTGTGATGTGTTCACGGTATGTGTCTCGGTTACATCTGTAGCACCATGTTGGTTGTGATACCCTGGTTCCCTCCAATGGTGTACTTGCATGTGCCTACAGGTAGCAGTGTTTGCAGTCCCCCACGTGTAACTGAGGATTACACACAGGCACATCTGGCAATAGCATGCTACATGTACCCTCAACCTAACTGTTGGACACACCAACATGACACAGATGTCTGCACATATACTGCACCTGACGCATGTGGTCGGTGCCACAGGCTACACTGGACAGAGACGTGACATACATAGCAGGACACATTACAGGTATGGTGACATGGTGCAGGGGTTGTACACAGCAGCCTGGCCAATGATGATGTGAGGTGTCACTTGGTAGCTAGAGGCCACACTGTGCAGCAGTAGGACCCTGTACCAGTACGGGAACATGGTCGCATTCATGGGATGTACACCACTATAATGCACACCCCATAGTGCGCAGCTGGGGACCCTTGCCTGTGTGGTCATCACCCTCACAGTACTATGCATCCACACAAAATGACACAGAGAAGGGCCATGCACAGGTAGCCAGTATGGCTGGGACCTATGGCATCAACAGGGTTGTGCAATGCAATACCATTACGGGTTAGTCACCACGTGGGGCTAGTGATCATTTCCCACCGTATATTAGCATACACACTCACACCAAGCACCAGACATACATACAGACACACACACACTGTGGTGACCACACATGTGTATATGGACAGCTGACGTGTGTGATGCACCTCACCGGCGAACGTCATGCTTCCCACACTGACGTATGTACAGATCTCTACAATGGTGTACAGGGATGTGTAGCAACTGGGACATATTCCCTGTGATATGTGGCATCCCTGGTCACACATTCGGACACACATGGCAGTGCTGGGAATGATACACCTGCCATATGATGACACGTTTGATGGACATGCAGCGGTATTGATTGCATTATGTGTACCAATGCTATATCTGGCAAATGTGCTGCTATATGCACACGGGAGGATGTAGGTGTTACAGGTGCCATGCGACATATAGTTGTTAACACCTGACCACTGTGTATGCATTATGTCAGCACCGTCACGTAACAATGACATAGCGTACTGTTTGCACATGGCATGATAGGATGGTGTGTGACACAACTGTGAGCCACCCCCTGCACACATACATCTAGACAGGTGGTTCACCATGTTATGTACACACATCCCTCCATACGTACTGTTTGTATGTCACTGTATACAGATGTCAATGATGGGTCTGCATTGCGTCTGCATGTCGAAGGTAGGTGCAACTATGTTATGGACATTGGCCACTGCACATGCATGTTTGCTGCATGCACAGTACAGATGTCACATGTGTCTCCTGTTGCCATGTTTGTATGCATTGCTATTGTTGGACATGTGTGTTGACATACATAACACATGGACTGCGGTATGATATCACGGGTGTCACAGGCGACCAGTACAAGGGTATGTTTCCCAGTCAACACTGCTACCCCCTGTAGTGTGAGCATTCAACAGACATGGGCCCACCTTCAATTCAAGTGTGTAGCATTGATTAGACCAGTGTTATGCACGGGGTACATCAAAGGCTATGTATGTATGTGTTGTGTGTGCAGTCCATGCACACATCCACACAATCACATGTATGACATACCCAGACGTGTGTTCATTGGTGTACAGCAACAGTCAGGTGTCACAGCTGTGTAAGGGCCATGGTATGTCTTGAGCCGACCTGTTCATGTATACTGGTATCATTGCAATGCATAACACCTGTTGGATCCCTGTTGGTACATGTGTACTCTGCACAGCTGGTGTACACCGCTGTACAGCCCAGTGGTCATGTGTCACATGGTGTTGTGGGACCGTGAGGCTGTGTAGTGCTGCACCAACGACATGGTGCTGACTTGACAGCTACAGTGTATACTGCAGTGTGTATGTGTGTGACCTACACCTGTGACAGCTGTGATGGCAGCTGTGTGTGTACAGGTCACTGCATGTGTGACTGCCCTGTGTGTGAGGGCAGTTATACCTTACTGTGCCCTTCTGTGTGTACACTCCATCTGCATGCAAGATGGCCCTTTGCAACTGCTAAGTGTGTGAGCATGCCCAGTACACACAGTACATTTCACACTGAGCCCTTCCATGGGTAGAGTCCATGTGCATGCAAAATGGCCCTTTGCAAATGCTAAGTGTGTGAGCATGCCCAGTACGCCGTTGTGTAGATGGACACACAGTACATTCCACACTGCGCCCTTCCGTGATTAGAGTCCGTGTGCATGCAAGATGGCCCTTTGCAACTGCTAAGTGTGTGAGCATGCCCAGTATGCCGTTGTGTAGATGGGCACACAGTACATTCCACACTGCACCCTTCCGCGATTAGACTTCGTGTGCATGCAAGATGGCCCTTTGCAACTGCTAAGTGTGTGAGCATGCCCTGTATGCCATTGTGTAGATGGACACACAGTACATTCCAAACAGACGTGTGATACTAAGTGTGTGGGCATGGCCATTGACATCCTGTATAGCCATGGTGGTCATCCAGGCACCAGATGTCCAATTTCAATGTCACGATGGATGCCTACATTGAACACACTGGTTGCTCTCCTGAAGGGTGTACTGTCTGTGGCGCATCCCGTATCTATTTAGTGTTGTTGTGCTCCGTAGATATTTAGTTGGACGATGACAGCACTGCAGTGTTTGTGTACGTCTACCTTGGGACGGTAATATGCTTTCAGACCGCTCACTCTCTAAACATTCCCTATCGGCATCTTTGCCTTTGCGGATGATGTCATCCACCTAGAAGTATGCCTCTGGGAGTGCTGTGTTCAGTAATCTCGGTAGCGCGTTCTGTAAATGCGTAATTCTGTAGTGTGTTAGAGTAGGTAGGTGTATGTTCAACTCCCGGCCCTTCCAAGTGTGTGTGTGTATGTGTGTGTGTGTGTGTGTGTGTGTGTGTGTGTGTGTGTGTGTGTGTGTGTGTGTGTGTGTGTGTGTGTGTGTGTGTTTCCAGCTGCCTGGGGACACATTAATGCTTTTAGATGCTTGAAAACACATACATTCCCTATCGGCGTCTTTGCCTTTGCAGACGATGTCACCCACCTAGAAGTATGCCTCTGGGAGTGCCGTGTTCAGGAATCTCGGTAGCGCGTTCTGTAAATGCGTAATGCTGTAGTGTGTTAGAGTAGGTAGGTGTATGTTCAACTCCCGGCCCTTCCAAGTGTGTGTGTGTGTGTGTGTGTGTGTGTGTGTGTGTGTGTGTGTGTGTGTGTGTGTGTGTGTGTGTGTGTGTGTGTGTGTGTTTCCAGCTGCCTGGGGACACAGTAATGCTTTTAGATGCCTCAAAACACATACATTCCCTATCAGCATCTTTGCCTTTGCGGATGATGTCACCCAACTAGAAGTATGCCTATGTGAGTGCTGTGTTCAGTAATCTTGGTAGCGCGTTCTGTAAATGCGTAATGCTGTAGTGTGTTAGAGTAGGTAGGTGTATGTTCATCTCCCATCCCTTCCAAGTGTGTGTGTGTGTGTGTGTGTGTGTTTCCAGCTGCCTGGGGACACAGTATTGCTTTTAGATGCCTCAAAACACATACATTCCCTATCAGCATTTTTGCCTTTGCGGATGATGTCACCCACCTAGAAGTATGCCTCTGGGAGTGCTGTGTTCAGTAATCTCGGTAGCGCGTTCTGTAAATGCGTAATGCTGTAGTGTGTTAGAGTAGGTAGGTGTATGTTCAACTCCCGGCCCTTCCAAGTGTGTGTATGTGTGTGTGTGTGTGTGTGTGTGTGTGTGTGTGTGTGTGTGTGTGTGTATATATATATATATATATATATATAAATTCTTTTTTTGTAATATGTATGTGGAAATTAGCACTATTGAATGTGCTGCATTGTCTGTACATGTTCACCTTGGATGTATCTGAATGTGCTATGGCTCTGTGATAGTGCACATACTGTGTGCTGTAGTGATCCTGGGTTATAGTTGTGTAGTGACCAGTTATTTTGTTGCTGGGTATTACCAGGGACATTGAAAACAATGATAGTACAGCACCTTTAAACGGTCATGTGCACATCTCAGCAGCAGTCAGCAGTGGTTATTACGTTGGAGGATGACTATGGCTCATATACCTATGTATTATATGGCAATACTATGCAAATCAGGTTAACATTACTGACACCCGTTAATCCACAGGTTGTGATACAGATCCCATGTATGTATGTGTATACATTACCAGGTGCAGGACTGGATTATGGATGAATGCATGGAGGAGTGTCCATGGCCAAGAATGGCGACCTGTACAGCCTGGCAGGTACAGTCTGTGACTGTCCCACAACCTCCAGTATATGGCTGACACATGCTGAAACAGTGTACATGCAGAGACACACACAAAACAAACAGCTAGGGATAACACATAACACACACACACATTGCATCAACATTGGGCCATGCAAAACCTGTTGTCCCTCACACACACACACAAATGCATACATGTTGATTTGCTGGTTCACTGACAGGCTCTGGAAAAGAAACGACATACCCTGTGCATATGATGACACCTGTGCCACCTCTTGTAATGTGTAACATTGATGCAGGTATGGACTAACATGGTGCTGATGCACAGGGTGGCTTCATAGCACTGTAATAATGTTACAATGTTGTTAACACAAAGTGTGATTTCCTTCTAGGTGTATGTAAGCAGGCATGATACATTCCAGCTATGATCATCAATGTAGTATAGTGTACGGCACTGTTAATTCTGAAGATGTATTATCCATCCATGTGCCATTTGACTGATGTGTGTAGTATTGGCAGCATGTGTTACAGAGTGTGCAGTACGTGTGAGATGTGTGTAGTACAGATTCACATGTATCAATATGTGAACATGGTGAGGGTGCACTGTCTGCATCTACATGTATAGTGGACACATTGGGATGGTGACAAGCCCTGTATTTCACTGTTAACATGTCATAGTTTCCAATGGTGGCCAGTATGCATTATACTACACATATTGTTGTACTTGTCTACACATCTGTGATTGCTATGGTTTTACACGGTGCTGTGGGTGATACTGTTACTATCTGTCATAGTTTTGCATTATGGTAGTAGACACGACCTCAACAGTTTGAATTACCAATTGTTATATGATATCTTCACAACTGTCCCACACATGTAGGACACACAGTAGCATGTGGATCCTACATGTACTATACTATACCAGTTCGCATTGGTATTGACCGCCACACATTGCTGGGACCATTACTGTTTGACGTGTAGCCATGTTAGTTACAAGCAAAGACAATAGGGATATTCCTGTCCACATCTGGGAATTCATACTGTGGCCTAGAATGCATTCTGCACATGACACAGTTAGTCTACACAAAGGTATCATACAGACAGATACGTGTTATCCAACCCATGCTGTACACCTATAAGGCTAAACAGAGTCAGTTATCCACATTTACTCCACATACTTTACCAACAGTAACACATAGGTATTACACCCCAATATGTATAATGGGTAACAATGTCTACATATAGATATGTGCTATGTCATTTGTCATTTGATATTTGCATTTACAATGGTATTGTGCAGTACATCACTGTATCACATATGCAATGAGAGTTCTGCATGCATATCCTCCAAGGTGGTCTTACAACTATGATGAATGTCCTTATTGACATACTTTGCTGTGTTTGAACTGTTCTGCAGTATTACACATACATGAACAGTCACTCACACTATGTATATAAACTGTCATGTGTGTGTGTGTGTGTGTGTGTGTGTGTGTGTGTGTGTGTGTGTGTGTGTGTGTGTGTGTGTGTGTGTGTGTGTGTGAGAGACACTGATGACCTAGGCCACAGACAGTTCTGATACATCTAGTTGACAAGTGCGGTAATGCTCCACCAGGTGTGTCCAGGCACCAGAACTGTGTCTTGGCGACACATACACTTGCTAGAGTAAGGTTTCTGTATGTGCGTGTGCCTCATTATGGAATTCCTGTTCATGTGTGTGTGCATTTCTGATGTGTGTCATCATCCACAGTTGGACTGCACATCTGGCATCCCCCACTAGGTGACCATGAGGGTTGTCCCCATTGCCAAATGTTTTGTACAGCTGCGTCAGATGCCACATATTGGAAGCATTGCAGCTTCCAGGGCATCCAGCACACACATTCATTATTACAAGCTGGCCATCACACACAAACCGCCACTTCATGGAGTGGAAGCCCTTGTGGATGATGTAGGCCCTGCCACACTCACTGGCTGGTGCTTTGATGCATATGTGCGTGCAGTGTATTGCACACAGTACTTAGGGTATTCCACTATTGTGTGGAAACGACACATATTGCTGCCCAATACCTTACGGGAATTGGGGATATATACATCATCACTGACATGTGCTGACATGGCATTCATGACCTGGTGCAGTACCCTGGATGCTGATGTTTGTAAAATCCACATCATATCACCAGTTGATCTCTGGAAGGTACCTGTTGCTGGTATCCTTAGGGCAACACATACCTTGGTTTCCACTGGGATAGGTTTCCCTCTGTTGGGTCTGTGTGTGAGACATGGCCTGCACAGATCCACAATCTTCTGCAGGTGGTCTCTGTCCACTCTATAGAGCTCTACTATCTCCAGCTCATGTAGCCCCAGGTAGTTTACCCTGTGCCTGCACACTCCTCTGCGTCTACTCACTGTGTGATGCTGAGCGGCATTCACATTGGCACAACCCTCCACATGTTGCATATGTTGACGTATAATAGCAATGGCAGCCCCTAACATTATCTTGTCTCAATTAGTCTTTTACAGTTTGCACTTCTCTTACTATACTACAGTGTTGCAGTGTGTCTGAGAATAACATGGTGGACTACTGTTTGTAGAGTTGTACGTGCTGTGCTGGGCTACTGTACTGGCTGTGTAATATACTCAGTCTGATTGTTTCCACCTGCTAGCTGTGGTAGTTCTCCTTGGTTAACTTACTGCTATTTGTTTACCTTCCTTTTCACTGTTTGTGTCCACAGTGAGCGGCGCCGCGCATAGGAACACAGTGAAGTGCATATCCGCTTCCACGTGCTCACACAGGCTTATACATGCGTACAAACACTTACACTGGCTTACACAACATTACACGGGCTTCAACAATCTTACAGTAGCTTACTCGTTCTTCAAGTCGCGCACACAGGCTGACACACATGCACACATGCTGCTTACTCTTGCTTACAGGCTTGCACGGGCGCAAACATACTTCACCAGGTTTGCAAGGAACTTCAGTGATATCCATGGCGTACACCGTCAGTTTACTGACTTTACCTAGGATAAATCATGACACGCCTCTTCCACTGATGACTCACTGACAGCAGACATGTGACACACTGCTCCAATAAGATTACAGTGTTTTATACATACACACTTATGATGTCACCTATCTTCTACGCTGATAGTCCCCTTCACCTACTCTTACACTGTAGGGGCTTGGCCCATATGGCATGACAACTTGTGCTTCACTATCCTCAGCCTCAATTGCATAGGATTGCCTACTAATGCTTGGTTACATCTCTGAGTGTGCGCTTCCACACATAGCAACCACTACTCAGTAGCCATGTTGTCTTCAGCTTGCCATTCCCCTGCATGACGCAATAACTTTTAACTGACATTACAATTTGTATGTATATTTTACATATTTGTCTTGTTTTGTATGCACAGCGTGTACTCGGAGATCGGGGGAGGACAACTAGAGTTTTATTAATTTCCAATGGGAATACATGCCACTCGCATTATATTTGGCCATCGGCATGCTTCTTCAACTAAGCCATCCTTTATTTGCAGATGACATTGCTCCGTTTAGCTACTTGCAGAACGTTACTCGGTTAACATCCGTGTACATTTCTGCACATACCTCTACTCATGCACGGACAGCTTACTGTTTAATGTATCGCATATTTTACATCATTTGCATAGCTTTCACCTACAAATGGGGTAATTTGCATATCCTAACATTGTCCGTGCAACGTTCGTTTGAGGGGCTGTGTTACACGCCCCTACAGGATATTGCTGAATAGCTCGGCGGACATCTTGCCTTTCTCTACTCTTACTCTACTCGTATGCCGACCAAAGCTTCCTGAATCCTGGCCTAAGCTTTGATGTATGCTAATATGTCTATTTGTGGAGTAGGCATGGCTGTAGGTATGTTTTGACCTGCTACATCTGTCATTTATACAGAGCACCTCCCACTTTCATCATTTGTAGCGGTGACAGCCCTATTGGGACTATATGTACAGCTGTGACATTTGACAAGTCCAAACATACCTGCGGTCAATACTAAACTGACTATTTCAGCACTTTTCATACCTTCAGATTTGTCTTGTAGTGGTATAGTCGATGATACTGTTTCCTATAACATGTATCTGTTTCTGATACAAGATATGTCATTTTATTACACCACTACACACAATATATGGAGAAATCACAGGCCAGATGCCATTACATTCCTTTTGTAGGACACACCCGCCCGGACTGTTGTGTTCCTCACAAAAGCCAACAGCTGCTGATCAAAACATATTCTGCTATCATCTACCTTATGTGTTCACCAGTATTTGCACTTTCCGTCAGTGGCAGAACTCACATGCGTGTGTGGGAGACTGAACACTGTCTCGGCGACACTGCATAGCACCCTGAGGGACACATTTATGTTGTTTCTATTAACCTTCCACATTGACTATCACAAGGCATTAGTATTCATCCAGATTTGTCGAGGTACATGCTTTTGACTTATACATGTTTTGTCATTTGTCATCACGTCTTTCTTCACACCTGTCCACCTAATCACACTAGTTCTGTACATTTATTTAGCTCAGGGTTACCTTCATGCCTCTCAACTGTACACATTTTGGGTAAATGTCCCTAACTTAGATGTCTGATTTTGTTCCTTTTTTAATAATATTGTGCAATGCCTTTCTGGTAATTTGTGGGAAGTCATTTGGGACTGTGGGGTTAGACAATAATGACAGACATTTGTTATTTACAATTAATAACCCTCAAAACATTCATACTATTGACTGATCCATTATTCTATCCACGTTCTGACTTTGTAAGAGGAATATTTGAGATATTCCCTATTTGTACGTATTTTACAATGCCTTTGTCCAGATGTCTTATTCTGATTGAGAGGTATGGTTACCATCTTATTCGTACGCATGTACGTCCATGATAATCGCTTACACGACACTAATATAACTCCCTATGTCTTCCCCTAATAGTTTACACAATATCCGGTAGATGGGTTCTTCATTTTAGGAAGTTAGAGGCGTCTGCTATACCCACATAGGTATATTAATCACTCCCATGGGGCGGACCTCATAAATCTGTGCCAACCAACACCTAGGCACCTAGGCCCATTATTGCATACCCATGATTCCCAGACATGACACCCCTCCACAGTAGTCATAACACATATTTAATGTGAGCGATAATAAATTATGACGACACTTCTAAGCACTATCCACTCTCCGCATGTCGGTACATATGTCTTAAATTCTGTCAACCCATGTGTTATTACACTTGCAGAAGCTACTGTTGCATGTACAGCTATATTGTAGTTGCGGATGACACTTCTTTGCAGCAATCATTACAGGGCTGTGCATTTATAGATTCACTATTTTGGAGTCCTGCAAAGGACACCTATATCCATGTTTAAAGAGTAGAACTTACAGATCTGGCACACTGATACTTTCCGGGCAGTAGTTTTGGGAGCAGCAGTATATTTACCTTAATTGCATGTCTGTTATGTGTATCCATACTAGCTATGGTGTAACCTATTTATGTACATGTGTTATATCTACGAGGACATTTGTTTATATGTTTGTTAGTTATATATCAATTGATGTATGTGTTTGAGTGTATGTATATATATATATATATATATATATTTATATATATATATATATGTGTGTGTATATATATGTGTATATATATATTTATATATATATATATATATATATATATATATATATATATATATATATCTGTACATTCTTTATTTCATATATTTATTTAGTTTAAGTCTGTGGATATATATATATCTATACACAAATGTATATATCCATATATAGACATTACGTGCAGAAACTAGCATTCATTTGCTATGCTGTGAGCGGATTACACACGCACAGGCGCACTTGCATTTCCTTATTGTGGGTTACGCTGATACATGCATATCCTTATTGTGGGTTACATATGTTTACTAAGTCTTTGTGCTTACATGGGCTTTATTACTTGTGAAAGTACCAGTAAAATATCTCTAATCCGGTTAACGGACATATGCGAAACACACGTTCACCTTTACATATTTAAATGTCTGTACAGCACAGATGCATTCATTACACTTTAACATTATATGTGCTGTAGTCGTAGTTGAACCAGGACTGCATTCACGTTGGCCGGATGCTGTAACCACTATACGTTTGGTGTTCTGACTCATTTATATGCATACCCATAGTACATAGCTACATTAACATATGCCTCACCGCTTCACTTACGACACAGGCATCCATTCTCCTGCTGGGAAAAATGCGGTACTACATGTTACACATTCCCTATTCCCTACTGCTCTGGACCCAGACTGCATATTTCATCACTGCAGGGATATTCAGAACCCCAAGGCTTATAGTCCTGACACATACAAGTCTTTAATTGTCAGGGTGTTCATGTGGTGATCTGGGTTTAGGCTTGTCTGCCTGGTGAACGGAACCACCCTGACCATGTTCAAATGTCAGACAAAGCACATGGACATTGTTTGTCCATTTTAAACATTTTTATCTGTGTTTACAGACACAGGTGTTTGGGCACCTGTCAGCAGCTTATGCTGTTGGCAATATATAATTTGGGTGGGGGTGGTTACAATACATAATCCACAGTGAGTGGTGTTCCCATTCACATTTGACTATTTCCTGTATTCATTCTTACGAGGGTTATTATTTTGCACATGACTTAACTATGAATTAACTACAGGTATGCAGTAGTACAGTCAACATATGTGACGGTTTGTTACAGTATAAATGTACGGACCTCTGTAATACTGGGGACTACCCCACATCCTTCACAACATTTCATGCTTATGTACATACTATTATTCAGTGAACTTTCGAACTTTGTGAGAGCAGTAATTACATCTGTCCCTATTTGTCCACCCATCCTTTTAGGCTTTGTCCAGGTTTTGTTGCTGTAATAGGTTGCGAGGTGGTGTCGGTATGTGATTGAGTTGAATATATACTGTCGATAATTCAGTGGGGTGTAGGGTTACCACTTGTTCCTCTTTGCGAGGGGAGGTCCCACTTTGGACAGTTGTGTCCTGCAACGACACCTAAGACATGGCAAATGTCCTGTGATTTTAAGACAATAATATATTTCTTATTTTCTTTACTAGTTGCATGATACAGGTATTTTGTATCTGGTACACACACTGGTTGACAGACTCACAACTACAAAAGGGGCAAGAGTGACATGTGCACAGCACATCAGTGCCAGATACAGTAGAACAGGGTTAATGTGTTGTACCCCACCCTCATTGTAGCCCATACCACACAGACAAATGTTAGGCATCTATGTATGTAAGGCTGTGAATGGCTGTGAATCGCCATGACCTATCAGGTTTAGCTGCGTCAGTGTTGTGAACAACATACAGAATGGGCTGTGTGGGTGAGGTGTGTGACATATGTGCACAGTTTGATGGATGATACCAGCAGTGTCACTGCTAGGTGAACATCCCTGTACCCATAAACGACTACCTAGGTTGTGGTCAGCATTATGGACACTGTGTAAGGGATGGTCCTGTGCAGTGCACCACCCAACATGGTGACGTCTCCAGGCCCCTTAGGTAGTCATATGAGGTACCCATGTCATGTCAGGGTGCCATCCATGAGCACGGAGATCACTGGCCAGGCATATACAGCACTATGGTGACCAATATTGGATCACATACCACCTGTAAGGGGTAATGGATATGCATGGATGTGCGATACCAGCCTTCACAATCCACACCTCCACTGTGCAGCATGCTGTCTACCTTGCAGAAGGACATTTGCTACACCATGATGATGGACATGCTACATGTCCATATCCTGATCTATATGACATATGTCATGGACAGCCACCATCCTAATACTAGGATTGCCACAGGCTGGACAGATCCCTGTGCCATATATGTGACATACTCCCGCCATACCATGCAACCCTGTCCATCAAAGCTGCAGATGTCATCCCAGTCATACATGGTGTGATGGTCGCATGGTAGATGTACTATCAACTGACTGGATCAGTAATGTGGCACTGATGCAGCTTGCGGTGGCACAATGGCCGTCTGTAACAGCGTGGAAACCGTGCCCGCACATGCTATGGTTGATGACCATCCCTGCGAATGTCGTCTGACTATCCATTGTCTCATGTCTATCACATGTGTAATACAGGCGATCCGTGTCAGGATGTTGAACAGTTGTACAGTGCTGTGTAGATGTATATGGCAAAACACATGCATGTACAGGTGTCCATGCATGTGTGCATTGTCACTGCTCAAGTCCATTATGGCTGTGTCTGTGTTGATATGTGACATATACACAGCATCCAGGTCAACAGTAGTACCGTGGACACATCAAGGCATGTGCAGATAGGTAAGAACACAAGTGCAGGCAAATAGACATGCCCACAGCAAGACAGCATTTACATGGAGTATGAACACTATAATGAGGTGACACACATATATGGTGATGATATCCAATGCATAATGGGTGTGACATGTGTGACACAAACACGTCAGTCAAGTCAGTGTCATGATGCTTTGCAAAGATAACTGTGCAGATGCAGTAGATGTCATAGAAATGTATGTGCAGCAGTATCTCTGTACATCTCTGAAACTGTGACCTGTCACCATCATTATGTTTTACAGATAATGCCCCGTGCACACCTCCCAGCATACACCCACCAGGAGGATGATGTCCTCATCCCACAGCTCCATGACAACTACGACTTGTTGTTCAGCCATGTGCCACAGCATGCCCAGCAGCGGGATGACCTGTGGCAGGATCTACGCAGGAAGGTGAACGATGTGGGTGGCCATAACCGCACCTACCAGCAGGTGCGCAGACACTGCATGGACCTGATACGACATGCAAAAAAGCGTGCCACTGCTATTGCCAGGGAACAAGGTGGAACAGGTGGTGGGCCACCAACCCAGCCCCCACTCACACACACCAAGGAGCTACTGGCCAGTCTGGGGACACCCAGGGAACAGCATCCATAAACACTAGCTGCCATCGTGGAGGTGGGTGTCTCCCAACCAATGAGCCTGGAGTTGCCTGGTAAGTCAGTAATGCACATATGGCTATTATATCCCATGTAGTTGCATGTGTCACTGTACATTATGTAAAGTAACAGCATATGTCAGGTATGTGGACACACATGCTGCATACTACAGTATGCTACATTGTGTATGCACACATGTGCATACTATATGCTATTACACAGGTGAATGTGTTCACATGCACAGTGCAACCTGTGGCTATCATACTGTCATGGATAATTTTCATACTGGTGTGTCACCCCTATACAGGTACCTCTGGCATGCCGCACAGACATGGGTCCATTGCAGGTGAGACTGTCATCAGTATCAGGCATGTTACAGTGTAGATCTATTTGCCATGTGGCCAGTTAACACTTGCACACCTGATGTTTGTTCCAGTCACGATATGTAGGTCGCACCACCATGCATTCACACACGCCACCCATGTGCAATGTATACAAACGTAATGATACACAGACTTGAAACCACAGTACTTGTCAATGCGACATGTGTGGTCAGCTGTGCATACAACGGTGGAGATGTTCTACAATGGGGGCATATGTAGTATGCATTGGAACAACATGAGTGGTACGCACACAGTACCACACAGTGAGCTGTGATATGGGCAGCCCACAAGTGTCACCATTGTGTCATATGCCCCTGCATTGGGTGCACACATTGTGATGTGCCACCTGACATGTCCCAGACATGTAGTGTTCTGTCTGCAATATTGTCACACTATCGCATGACCTATACCCCACATACCAAACATACAACCCTTTGTCTGCATAGCCCTGTGGATTGTGACATATCTGACATGTATGGGTGTATGTCATATGGGACCACACAGACATGTGGAGAAGATGCCCATCACACACAATTGGCCAACACATGTGCACACATGGCCATGGGAGATGGCCAGAGACATGTAGCCACACAGTACTTGGGATGTGTATACACCCTGTTGCACATTGTCCACACATGGTCCAATTATAGTCTTAGTTGACCGATTATACAGTTGATGTGGTACACTGGACAACCTAAAAGCCTGTGCACAGCTACTGGAGGTGTCACTGAAGTCTACCATATACGAACTGTCGAACATCACAACTGTGTTGCAGTTATGGCTATGCAATGTGCACATATTATGCATTCTACAGCAACATACATGCCTCATGTTGCCATGCAATGGCACAGTGTCGGTACTCCACACTGTATAGCAATGTAGATGGCTCACACTACCCTCCCATGCTCATGCACATTTGCTAAACATGCATTCTATCTGTAGGGCATACACACAACACTGCAATGTGAAGCCCATTATGATGCTGTACATGTGTCAGGACACCATTGTGTCATACATGTATGCATGTTAATGCACATGTCAGCAGATTACATGTCAAGGTCTCGTCAGCCATGTGTACTGTTATCCTGTTCTGGGCCACATGGTGTATCACGGGGATGCATGCATACTACCATGAATGTGTGAGCTGTATGGCTACTGATATGACACCTGCTTGCTGTAGTGTGCACCCCAGGGAGGTATGCTTACTAACACTATTAATGTCTGAGTTGCATGCCCTCTGCTGTATCGCAGGCATGCTGCATGCCATCTGACAAATCACATGCATGGTGTGTCTGTGTGTGTGTGTCTGTGTGTGTGTGTGTGCTGTGTGTGTGTATATGTGTGTATGTGTGTGTGTGTGTGTCTGTGTGTCTGTGTCTGTGTGTGTGTCTGTGTCTGTGTGTGTCTGTGTCTGTGTGTGTCTGTGTGTGTCTGTGTGTGTGTGTGTGTCTCTGTGTGTGTGTGTGTGTGTGTGTCTGTGTGTGTGTGTGTTTGTCAGTGTGCGTCTGTGTGTGTGTGTCTTTGTGTGTGTCTGTGTCTGTGTGTTTCTGTGTCTGTGTGTCTGTGTGTGTGTGTGTGTGTGTCTGTGTCTATTGTACTTTACAGTATTTCTTTGCATTCACAGGTGATGTAGGTGCGTTACCCTCTGCGGTCCATCTGATGTTAGTGTCCCCAAAGATACTAGCGGTGATGAACATATGCATGCGGTACAGGCAGGGTTGTCAGGGGCTGAATCTGTGCCAATGGTTACCATCCCAGCTATGTCCCCCTCTTCCCCGCACACAGTTCTGCTGCCAACACATACCGCATCACCGGTGGCCATAGAGGAAGCACAGTCAGCGTCTGTTGGCATGGAACAGGAATGTGTGGTGGCTACAGAAGGTGTGTCTACACACCATGGTGTCAGTGTAATGACTGCAGATGCGCCACACAGGCATGTGGCCGGTGCTGCTCCTAGGAGGACCTCTGGCAGACATGCACCTGCAGGACAGAGCGCAGCAGCTGGTATCACCAGACGCATGTTCCAGACTGTAATGGCGACACAGGCACATGCTGAACGGCAGAAGAGAGAAGGGCAGAGGCTGCAGAGGGCTGCTATCCATACCCTGAATGACAACATCCAGGCATTGGCAAATGCTCAACAGCAGATTGCTAATGTTCTGGATAGGCGACTAGGTGAAATGGACGGAATCCTTGACCGAGGCATGGCAATCCGCGAGCGGGAGCTGTCTGTGCTGGAACACCTGGTAGGAGTGAGGCGTAGGTCACGTGAACGTAGGCCAGCAACACCACCTAGTGTAGGTCGACGTGAGCGTGCCACCTCACATGCCCGCTCCCATAGTGCCGGTAGCAGTAGCAGTGCAGCTGGTGCTGCGCTGTCAACACCAGGACACAGCAGGCCACATGGACGTGGCCCTGGACAGTCTCAGTGGGGACACGGTTCCAGCAGACATGTGTCCTCGGACAGTAGCCACTCTGTACCTCCACCTGGTAGTGCCCATGCAACCCCAGGCAGGCACAGGTCATGAGGGTGTGGACAGACACAGTGAGCTGTACAACCTGCACTGTACAATCTGGGGCTGTCAATTATACCCCGTGTAGGCATCACAAATGTCAGAACTGTGTACACACATACATGCACAAAGCAAACACAACTGTAGGGCTCCACAACATCCACATGCATTCTGCACAGACATGTCCAGTCAACTCACCGGCCATTACACACACACATGATGTTATCCATTGGTGCAGCCTATGCCCCTGGCAAACATATCACCCTGTGCATATGATGAAGCCTGTGCCGCATCCCTGTCATCCACACCATCGGTGCAGGATTATGCACATATATTCTGATGCACAGGGTGAACAGCATAGTGAGAGGTGTATGTAATACCTGTGTATGCATAGTGAGGGATGTGTATGTTGCAGTGGTTGTGTGTGAATACTGAGTTGTGTATGTGACATAGGTTGTGTACTGTCGACATGCACCAGTCATACCATGTAGTGCAGGTGCAGCATGCATTGTGATGTGTTCACGGTATGTGTCTCGGTTACATCTGTAGCACCATGTTGGTTGTGATACACTGGTTCCCTCCAATGGTGTACTTGCATGTGCCTACAGGTAGCAGTGTTTGCAGTCCCCCATGTGTAACTGTGGATTACACACAGGCACGTCTGGCAATAGCATGCTACATGTACCCTCAACCTGACTGTTGGACACACCAACATAACACAGATGTCTGCACATATACTGCACCTGACGCATGTGGTCGGTGCCACAGGCTACACTGGACAGAGACGTGATATACATAGCAGGACACATGGTGCAGGGGTTGTACACAGCAGCCTTGCCAATGATGATGTGAGGTGTCGCTTGGTAGCTAGAGGCCACACTGTGCAGCAGTAGGACCCTGTACCAGTATGCGAACATGGCCGCATTCACGGGGTGTACACCACTATAACGCACACCCCATAGTGCACAGCTGGGGACCCTTGCCTGTGTGGTCATCACCCTCACAGTACTATGCACCCACACGACGTGTCACAGAGAAGGGACATGCACAGGTAGCCAGTATGGCTGGGACCTATGGCATCAACAGGGTTGTGCAATGCAATACCATTACGGGTTAGTCACCACGTGGGGCTAGTGATCATTTCCCACCGTATATTAGCATACACACTCACACCAAGCACCAGACATACATACAGACACACACACACTGTGGTGACCACACATGTGTATACGGACAGCCGACGTGTGTGATGCACCTCACCGGCGAACGTCATGCTTCCCACACTGACGTATGTACAGATCTCTACAATGGTGTACAGGGATGTGTAGCAACTGGGACATATTCCCTGCGATATGTGGCATCCCTGGTCACACATTTGGACACACATGGCAGTGCTGGGAATGATACACCTGCCATATGATGACACGTTTGATGGACATGCAGCGGTATTGATTGCATTATGTGAACCAAAGCTATATCTGGCAAATGTGCTGCTATATGCACACGGGAGGATGTAGGTGTTACAGGTGCCATGTGACATATAGTTGTTAACACCTGACCACTGTGTATGCATTATGTCAGCACCGTCACGTAACAGCGACATAGCGTACTGTTTGCACATGGCATGATAGGATGGTGTGTGACACAACTGTGAGCCACCCCCTGCACACATACATCTAGACAGGTGGTTCACCACGTTATGTACACACATCCCTCCATACATGCTGTTTGTATGTCACTGTATACAGATGTCAATGATGGGTCTGCATTGCGTCTGCATGTCGAAGGTAGGTGCAACTATGTTATGGACATTGGCCACTGCACATGCATGTTTGCTGCATGCACAGTACAGATGTCACATGTGTCTCCTGTTGCCATGTTTGTATGCATTGCTATTGTTGGACATGTGTGTTGACATACATAACACATGGACTGCGGTATGATATCACGGGTGTCACAGGCGACCAGTACAAGGGTATGTGTCCCAGTCAACACTGCTACCCCCTGTAGTGTGAGCATTCAACAGACATGGGCCCACCTTCAATTCAAGTGTGTAGCATTGATTAGACCAGTGTTATGCACGGGGTACATCAAAGGCTATGTATGTATGTGTTGTGTGTGCAGTCCATGCACACATCCACACAATCACATGTATGACATACCCAGACGTGTGTTCATTGGTGTACAGCAACAGTCAGGTGTCACAGCTGTGTAAGGGCCATGGTATGTCTTGAGCCGACCTGTTCATGTATACTGGTATCATTGCAATGCATAACACCTGTTGGATCCCTGTTGGTACATGTGTACTCTGCACAGCTGGTGTACACCGCTGTACAGCCCAGTGGTCATGTGTCACATGGTGTTGTGGGACCGTAAGGCTGTGTAGTGCTGCACCAACGACATGGTGCTGACTTGACAGCTACAGTGTATACTGCAGTGTGTATGTGTGTGACCTGCACCTGTGACAGCTGTGATGGCAGCTGTGTGTGTACAGGTCACTGCATGTGTGACTGCCCTGTGTGTGAGGGCAGTTATACCTTACTGTGCCCTTCTGTGTGTACACTCCATCTGCATGCAAGATGGCCCTTTGCAACTGCTAAGTGTGTGAGCATGCCCAGTACACACAGTACATTCCACACTGAGCCCTTCCATGAGTAGAGTCCGTGTGCATGCAAGATGGCCCTTTGCAAATGCTAAGTGTGTGAGCATGCCCAGTACGCCGTTGTGTAGATGGACACACAGTACATTCCACACTGCGCCCTTCCATGATTAGAGTCCGTGTGCATGCAAGATGGCCCTTTGCAACTGCTAAGTGTGTGAGCATGCTCTGTATGCCATTGTGTAGATGGACACACAGTACATTCCAAACAGACGTGTGATACTAAGTGTGTGGGCATGGCCATTGACATCCTGTATAGCCATGGTGGTCATCCAGGCACCAGATGTCCAATTTCAATGTCACGATGGATGCCTACATTGAACACACTGGTTGCTCTCCTGAAGGGTGCACTGTCTGTGGCGCATCCCGTATCTATTTAGTGTTGTTGTGCTCCGTAGATATTTAGTTGGCCGATGACAGCACTGCCGTGTTTGTGTACGTCTACCTTGGGACGGTAATATGCTTTCAGACCGCTCACTCTCTAAACATTCCCTATAGGCATCTTTGCCTTTGCGGATGATGTCACCCACCTAGAAGTATGCCTCTGGGAGTGCTGTGTTCAGTAATCTCAGTAGCGCGTTCTGTAAATGCGTAATTCTGTAGTGTGTTAGAGTAGGTAGGTGTATGTTCAACTCCCGGCCCTTCCAAGTGTGTGTGTGTATGTGTGTGTGTGTGTGTGTGTGTGTGTGTGTGTGTGTGTGTGTGTGTGTGTGTGTTTCCAGCTGCCTGGGGACACAGTAATGCTTTTAGATGCCTCAAAACACATACATTCCCTATCGGCGTCTTTGCCTTTGCGGACGATGTCACCCACCTAGAAGTATGCCTCTGGGAGTGCCGTGTTCAGTAATCTCGGTAGCGCGTTCTGTAAATGCGTAATGCTGTAGTGTGTTAGAGTAGGTAGGTGTATGTTCAACTCCCGGCCCTTCCAAGTGTGTGTGTGTGTGTGTGTGTGTGTTTCCAGCTGCCTGGGGACACAGTAATGCTTTTAGATGCCTCAAAACACATACATTCCCTATCAGCATCTTTGCCTTTGCGGATGATGTCACCCAACTAGAAGTATGCCTCTGTGAGTGCTGTGTTCAGTAATCTCGGTAGCGCGTTCTGTAAATGCGTAATGCTGTAGTGTGTTAGAGTAGGTAGGTGTATGTTCATCTCCCATCCCTTCCAAGTGTGTGTGTGTGTGTGTGTGTGTGTGTGTGTGTGTGTGTGTGTGTGTGTGTGTGTGTGTGTTTCCAGCTGCCTGGGGACACAGTATTGCTTTTAGATGCCTCAAAACACATACATTCCCTATCAGCATTTTTGCCTTTGCGGATGATGTCACCCACCTAGAAGTAAGCCTCTGGGAGTGCTGTGTTCAGTAATCTCGGTAGCGCATTCTGTAAATGCGTAATGCTGTAGTGTGTTAGAGTTGGTAGGTGTATGTTCAACTCCCGGCCCTTCCAAGTGTGTGTGTGTGTGTGTGTGTATATATATATATATATATATATATATATATATATATATATATATATATATATATATATATATATCTTTGTAATATGTATGTGGATATTAGCACTATTGAATGTGCTGCATTGTCTGTACATGTTCACCTTGGATGTATCTGAATGTGCTATGGCTCTGTGATAGTGCACATACTTTGTGCTGTAGTGATCCTGGGTTATAGTTGTGTAGTGACCAGTTATTTTGTTGCTGGGTATTACCAGGGACATTGAAAACAATGATAGTACAGCACCTTTAAACGGTCATGTGCACATCTCAGCAGCAGTCAGCAGTGGTTATTACGTTGGAGGATGACTATGGCTCATATACCTATGTATTATATGGCAATACTATGCAAATCAGGTTAACATTACTGACACCCATTTATCCACAGGTTGTGATACAGATCCCATGTATGTATGTGTATACATTACCAGGTGCAGGACTGGACTATGGTTGAATGCATGGAGGGGTGTCCATGGCCAAGAATGGCGACCTGTACAGCCTGGCAGGTACAGTCTGTGACTGTCCCACAACCTCCAGTATATGGCTGACACATGCTGAAACAGTGTACATGCAGAGACACACACAAAACAAACAGCTAGGGATAACACATAACACACACACACATTGCATCAACATTGGGCCATGCAAAACCTGTTGTCCCTCACACACACACAAATGCATACATGTTGATTGGCTGGTTCACTGACAGGCTCTGGAAAAGAAACGACATACCCTGTGCATATGATGACACCTGTGCCACCTCTTGTAATGTGTAACATTGATGCAGGTATGGACTAACATGGTGCTGATGCACAGGGTGGCTTCATAGCACTGTAATAATGTTACAATGTTGTTAACACAAAGTGTGATTTCCTTCTAGGTGTATGTAAGCAGGCATGATACATTCCAGCTATGATCATCAATGTAGTATAGTGTACGGCACTGTTAATTCTGAAGATGTATTATCCATCCATGTGCCATTTGACTCATGTGTGTAGTATTGGCAGCATGTGTTACAGAGTGTGCAGTACGTGTGAGATGTGTGTAGTACAGATTCACATGTATCAATATGTGAACATGGTGAGGGTGCACTGTCTGCATCTACATGTATAGTGGACACATTGGAATGGTGACATGCCCTGTATTTCACACTGTTAACACGTCATAGTTTCCATTGGTGGCCAGTATGCATTATACTACACATACTGTTGTACTTGTCTACACATGTGTGATTGCTATGGTTTTACACGGTGCTGTGGGTGATACTGTTACTATCTGTCATAGTTTTGCATTATGGTAGTAGACACGACCTCAACAGTCTGAATTACCAATTGTAATATGATATCTTCACAACTGTCCCACACATGTAGGACACACAGTAGCATGTGGATCCTACATGTACTATACTATACCAGTTCGCATTGGTATTGACCGCCACACATTGCTGGAACCATTACTGTTTGACGTGTAGCCATGTTAGTTACAAGCAAAGACAATAGGGATATCACTGTCCACATCTGGGAATTCATACTGTGGCCTAGAATGCATTCTGCACATGACACAGTTAGTCTACACAAAGGTATCATACAGACAGATACGTGTTATCCAACCCATGCTGTACACCTATAAGGCTAAACAGAGTCAGTTATCCACATTTACTCCACATACTTTACCAACAGTAACACATAGGTATTACACCCCAATATGTATAATGGGTAACAATGTCTACATATAGATATGTGCTATGTCATTTGTCATTTGATATTTGCATTTACAATGGTATTGTGCAGTACATCACTGTATCACATATGCAATGAGAGTTCTGCATGCATATCCTCCAAGGTGGTTGTACAACTATGATGAATGTCCTTATTGACATACTTTGCTGTGTTTGAACTGTTCTGCAGTATTACACATACATGAACAGTCACTCACACTATGTATATAAACTGTCATGTGTGTGTGTGTGTGTGTGTGTGTGTGTGTGTGTGTGTGTGTGTGTGTGTGTGTGTGTGTGTGTGTGAGACACTGATGACCTAGGCCACAGACAGTTCTGATACATCTAGTTGACAAGTGCGGTAATGCTCCACCAGGTGTGTCCAGGCACCAGAACTGTGTCTTGGCGACACATACACATGCTAGAGTAAGGTTTCTGTATGTGCGTGTGCCTCATTATGGAATTCCTGTTCATGTGTGTGTGCATTTCTGATGTGTGTCATCAGCCACAGTTGGACTGCACATCCGGCATCCCCCACTAGGTGACCATGAGGGTTGTCCCCATTGCCAAATGTATTGTACAGCTGCGTCAGATGCCACATATTGGAAGCATTGCAGCTTCCAGGGCATCCAGCACACACATTCATTATTACGGGCTGGCCATCACACTCAAACTGCCACTTCATGGAGGGGAAGCCCTTGTGGATGATGTAGGCCCTGCCACACTCACTGGCTGGTGCTTTGATGCATATGTGCGTGCAGTGTATTGCACACAGTACTTAGGGTATTCCACTATTGTGTGGAAACGACACATATTGCTGCCCAATACCTTACGGGAATTGGGGATATATACATCATCACTGACATGTGCTGACATGGCATTCATGACCTGGTGCAGTACCCTGGATGCTGATGTTTGTAAAATCCACATCATATCACCAGTTGATCTCTGGAAGGTATCTGTTGCTGGTATCCTTAGGGCAACACATACCTTTTTTTCCACTGGGATAGGTTTCCCTCTGTTGGGTCTGTGTGTGAGACATGGCCTGCACAGATCCACAATCTTCTGCAGGTGGTCTCTGTCCACTCTATAGAGCTCTACTATCTCCAGCTCATGTAGCCCCAGGTAGTTTACCCTGTGCCTGCACACTCCTCTGCATCTACTCACTGTGTGATGCTGAGCGGCATTCACATTGGCACAACCCTCCACATGTTGCATATGTTGACGTATAATAGCAATGGCAGCCCCTAACATTATCTTGTCTCAGTTAGTCTTTTACAGTTTGCACTTCTCTTACTATACTACAGTGTTGCAGTGTGTCTGAGAATAACATGGTGGACTACTGTTTGTAGAGTTGTACGTGCTGTGCTGTGCTGGGCTACTGTACTGGCTGTGTAATATACTCAGTCTGATTGTTTCCATCTGCTAGCTGTGGTAGTTCTCCTTGGTTAACTTACTGCTATTTGTTTACCTTCCTTTTCACTGTTTGTGTCCACAGTGAGCGGCGCCGCACATAGGAGCACAGTGAAGTGCATATCCACTTCCACGTGCTCACACAGGCTTATACATGCGTACAAACACTTACACTGGCTTACACAACATTACACGGGCTTCAACAATCTTACAGTAGCTTACTCGTTCTTCAAGTCGCGCACACAGGCTGACACACATGCACACATGCTTACTCGGGCTTACAGGCTTGCACGGGCGCAAACACACTTCACCAGGTTTGCAAGGAACTTCAGTGATATCCATGGCGTACACCATCAGTTTACTGACTTTACCTAGGATAAATCATGACACGCCTCTTCCACTGATGACTCACTGACAGCAGACATGTGACACACTGCTCCAATAAGATGACAGTGTTTTATACATACACACTTATGATGTCACCTATCTTCTACGCTGATAGTCCCCTTCACCTACTCTTACACTGTAGGGGCTTGGCCCATATGGCATGACAACTTGTGCTTCACTATCCTCAGCCTCAATTGCATAGGATTGCCTACTAATGCTTGGTTACATCTCTGAGTGTGCGCTTCCACACATAGCAACCACTACTCAGTAGCCATGTTGTCTTCAGCTTGCCATTCCCCTGCATGACGCAATAACTTTTAACTGACATTACAATTTGTATGTATATTTTACATATTTGTCTTGTTTTGTATGCACAGCGCGTACTCGGAGATCGGGGGAGGACAACTAGAGTTTTATTAATTTCCAATGGGAATACATGCCACTCGCGTTATATTTGGCCATCGGCATGCTTCTTCAACTAAGCCATCCTTTATTTGCAGATGACATTGCTCCGTTTAGCTACTTGCAGAACGTTACTCGGTTAACATCCGTGTACATTTCTGCACATACCTCTACTCATGCACGGACAGCTTACTGTTTCATGTATCGCATATTTTACATCATTTGCATAGCTTTCACCTACAAATGGGGTAATTTGCATATCCTAACATTGTCCGTGCAACGTTCGTTTGAGGGGCTGTGTTACACGCCCCTACAGAATATTGCTGAATAGCTCGGCGGACATCTTGCCTTTCTCTACTCTTACTCTACTCGTACGCCGACCAAAGCTTCCTGAATCCGGGCCTAAGCTTTGATGTATGCTAATATGTCTATTTGTGGAGTAGGCATGGCTGTAGGTATGTTTTGACCTGCTACATCTGTCATTTATACAGAGCACCTCCCACTTTCATCATTTGTAGCGGTGACAGCCCTATTGGGACTATATGTACAGCTGTGACATTTGACAAGTCCAAACATACCTGCGGTCAATACTAAACTGACTATTTCAGCACTTTTCATACCTTCAGATTTGTCTTGTAGTGGTATAGTCGATGATACTGTTTCCTATAACATGTATCTGTTTCTGATACAAGATATGTCATTTTATTACACCACTACACACAATATATGGAGAAATCACAGGCCAGATGCCATTACATTCCTTTTGTAGGACACACCCGCCCAGAGTGTTGTGTTCCTCACAAAAGCCAACAGCTGCTGATCAAAACATATTCTGCTATCATCTACCTTATGTGTTCGCCAGTATTTGCACTTTCCATCAGTGGCAGAACTCACATGCGTGTGTGGGAGACTGAACACTGTCTCGGGGACACTGCATAGCACCCTGAGGGACACATTTATGTTGTTTCTATTAACCTTCCACATTGACTATCACAAGGCATTAGTATTCATCCAGATTTGTCGAGGTACATGCTTTTGACTTATACATGTTTTGTCATTTGTCATCACGTCTTTCTTCACACCTGTCCACCTAATCGCACTAGTTCTGTACATTTATTTAGCTCAGGGTTACCTTCATGCCTCTCAACTGTACACATTTTGGGTAAATGTCCCTAACTTAGATGTCTGATTTTGTTCCTTTTTTAATAATATTGTGCAATGCCTTTCTGGTAATTTGTGGGAAGTCATTTGGGACTGTGGGGTTAGACAATAATGACAGACATTTGTTATTTACAATTAATAACCCTCAAAACATTCATACTATTGACTGATCCATTATTCTATCCACGTTCTGACTTTGTAAGAGGAATATTTGAGATATTCCCTATTTGTACATATTTTACAATGCCTTTGTCCAGATGTCTTATTCTGATTGAGAGGTATGGTTACCATCTTATTCGTACGCATGTACGTCCATGATAATCGCTTACACGACACTAATATAACTCCCTATGTCTTCCCCCAATAGTTTACACAATATCCGGTAGATGGGTTCTTCATTTTAGGAAGTTAGAGGCGTCTGCTATACCCACATAGGTATATTAATCACTCCCATGGGGCGGACCTCATAAATCTGTGCCAACCAACACCTAGGCACCTAGGCCCATTATTGCATACCCATGATTCCCAGACATGACACCTCTCCACAGTAGTCATAACACATATTTAATGTGAGCGATAATAAATTATGACGACACTTCTAAGCACTATCCACTCTCCGCATGTCGGTACATATGTCTTAAATTCTGTCAACCCATGTGTTATTACACTTGCAGAAGCTACTGTTGCATGTACAGCTATATTGTAGTTGCGGATGACACTTCTTTGCAGCAATCATTACAGGGCTGTGCATTTATAGATTCACTATTTTTGGAGTCCTGCAAAGGACACCTATATCCATGTTTAAAGAGTAGAACTTACAGATCTGGCACACTGATACTTTCCGGGCAGTAGTTTTGGGAGCAGCAGTGTATTTACCTTAATTGCATGTCTGTTATGTGTATCCATACTAGCTATGGTGTAACCTATTTATGTACATGTGTTATATCTACGAGGACATTTGTTTATATGTTTGTTAGGTATATATCAATTGATGTATGTGTTTGAGTGTATGTATATATATATATATATATATATATATATATATATATATAGATATATATATATATATATATATCTGTACATTCTTTATTTCATATATTTATTTAGTTTAAGTCTGTGGATATATATATCTATACACAAATGTATATATCCATATATAGACATTACGTGCAGAAACTAGCATTCATTTGCTATGCTGTGAGCGGATTACACACGCACAGGCGCACTTGCATTTCCTTATTGTGGGTTACGCGCAGGCGCACATGCATATCCTTATTGTGGGTTACATATGTTTACTAAGTCTTTGTGCTTACATGGGCTTTATTACTTGTGACAGTACCAGTAAAATATCTCTAATCCGGTTAACGGACATATGCGAAACACACGTTCACCTTTACATATTTAAATGTCTGTACAGCACAGACGCATTCATTACACTTTAACATTATATGTGCTGTAGTCGTAGTTGAACCAGGACTGCATTCACGTTGGCCGGATGCTGTAACCACTATACGTTTGGTGTTCTGACTCATTTATATGCATACCCATAGTACATAGCTACATTAACATATGCCTCACCGCTTCACTTACGACACAGGCATCCATTCTCCTGCTGGGAAAAATGCGGTACTACATGTTACACATTCCCTATTCCCTACTGCTCTGGACCCAGACTGCATATTTCATCACTGCAGGGATATTCAGAACCCAAAGGCTTATAGTCCTGACACATACAAGTCTTTAATTGTCAGGGTGTTCATGTGGTGATCTGGGTTTAGGCTTGTCTGCCTGGTGAACGGAACCACCCTGACCATGTTCAAATGTCAGACAAAGCACATGGACATTGTTTGTCCATTTTAAACATTTTTATCTGTGTTTACAGACACAGGTTTTTGGGCACCTGTCAGCAGCTTATGCTGTTGGCAATATATAATTTGGGTGGGGGTGGTTACAATACATAATCCACAATGAGTGGTGTTCCCATTCACATTTGACTATTTCCTGTATTCATTCTTACGAGGGTTATTATTTTGCACATGACTTAACTATGAATTAACTACAGGTATGCAGTAGTGCAGTCAACATATGTGACGGTTTGTTACAGTATAAATGTACGGACCTCTGTAATACTGGGGACTACCCCACATCCTTCACAACATTTCATGCTTATGTACATATTATTATTCAGTGAACTTTCGAACTTTGTGAGAGCAGTAATTACATCTGTCCCTATTTGTCCACCCATCCTTTTAGGCTTTGTCCAGGTTTTGTTGCTGTAATAGGTTGCGAGGTGGTGTCGGTATGTGATTGAGTTGAATATATACTGTCGATAATTCAGTGGGGTGTAGGGTTACCACTTGTTCCTCTTTGTGAGGGGAGGTCCCACTTTGGACAGTTGTGTCCTGCGATGACACCTAAGACATGGCAAATGTCCTGTGATTTTAAGACAATAATATATTTCTTATTTTCTTTACTAGTTGCATGATACAGGTATTTTGTATCTGGTACACATAACTATTATTTGGGATAGCATAAGCTATTCAAATGCTATGGAATAAGCTTTTATCTTGGCATACACGTGTAATTCTGTCCTTTGCACTGGCCGGGGTATGTTTTATCCTGCAAATTCTCACATTTCTACAAGGGATGTCCCACCTTGGCCATCTGAACAGGTGGCAACCCTAGTGGGGTGACCTGCATGGTGGACAGCTGTTCCATCCTGCGTAGTATGTTTTGCATGTCTGTGTAGAAACTGAACAGTACCGTGACTACACATACATGTTTTGTCCAGATGTGTACAGTAATGGACACCGTGGCGTGTAAACAACTCTGAGGTTTCAACAGGTTACTTATCCCACGCGGGATGTACACACATTTTGCCGGAACATTAACGCGCGGGCATTTGGATTTACGTACTTGTGATGGGATGTTTACAGACATGGTATACATATTTGCAATCCTGACACTGCCTAGGACGATACTTCCTACTTTATATGGGGAATACTTGCTATGTGTAGGTGTACAGATGCGCAAGGCTGGTAGATGGATTTGGTGGACATTCAGACATGGGTGTGGGTTATGTGCTATACAGGGGTTGTTGCGTATTGCATTTGCATGCATGGGTTCTGCTTTTGGATATCCCGGTTCCGCATATGGCATCCTATGTGTATGTGACGGTTACATTCCTGTTCATGTTATAGCACATTTTAATATACATATGTTTGTGTGTGTTTGGTATACAATTTGGACTGTCAGGTTTCTTTACGGTTGTTATATAGCCACAACTGCCCAGCTGTGTACTATCACTACTACTGTGGGACTGCTGGTGACCATGCCCATGGGGCTGGACATGTGTAGTGGTGGTGCGCTGACATGATGCGCTTCACTTCCACTGGGTATAACTTCTGACAGTGCAGTACATTACGGACACACAATTTTAAATATCATTTGTTCCATGGACGGAAACTCATATTGTGTTGCGTGCATTTCTGTTTGATTCTCCATTTTGTGTGGCCGGGAAATGTCTTGCATGCTTTGCATACATTTCATTATCCACGGACACTGATAGGTGCGATTACTATTGCAGGCAGGCTATAATATTCAGCAGTTTAGGTTGCTCATCGCCAGCCGACATTGACACGCATCTGGGCGCAGCTTAGTAATGCCCCATGCACTCGCGCACATGTCCTATGCACATGGATGTGGTAGCGGCGCACCTTCATTAATATGCATATGGCGCTACTACACCATTTATATGCCGCACGGCCAGCACAGGCCTTACACCGGCCTTGCGCCGAGCTTCATGAATCCGGGGGATAGCCAAAACAGATTCACAGCTGAAGCATTTTTATTCAGCCACAATGGATAGTAAGATGGCAGTATAATATCAAGTGGCAGCTATAAAAAAAAAATAGATAAACTAGATGATGAAATTAAAATTAAACAGTCCAGGATAAAGGTGTTGCTTTAACTAATTTACAATAACAATTGAGAAAGGCCCATTCAACTAATTTATCAATGTTTGACTTTAAAATAAATGCTAACTTCATAATCAAGTAGCACCTTCTCAAGACTCCTAGTTAGCTTTTCTAACTTGAAGCATTGTTCTAAAAATATTGCTTAATGTATGGAAGAGAACTGTAAATTTGCACAATCTATAGGTAATAATAGGGTATTCCATATTGTGTGCTAAAGTATCTACTCTCCACTTATCTAAAAGTTACACACATCATAGATCAGTTTCTTGTTTTATTTAATCTGAGGCAAATTCCAGTGTTTTATGGTTAATTCCATTTCTGAATATAATTGTGATACTAAAGCAGCAAGTAGTTTTAAAAGAAAACAGCAATTATGAGACTTTTTTGATGTCTTAGTTTCATTGTCGACTCATTTTTTCCTTACAGCCACAGCCAAAAAATAATGTCAAATTAGGTATTTTGCGAATATCTACATTCACAGACACAAAGTTTTCTGGGTGATCAAAACCACCACACTTAATCAGATAATATTTACATTATGGTTTCACTAACAGCAACAGGTGTGTTAAATTTTCAAGAATGGATGTTCCACCTCTGAGAAATAGCTGACAAATTGTCTTTCTAGAATACAAGACTCCCTTATTGCTGCTAGCATGAAAAAATAGTAGCTTATACAGTAATATAGTAATTGAGGGATTGATGGTGCAGTGTTTCATGATGCCATGCATTTTCAGTTTTAAGAAAATTTAAATATGCAGTGCTACAGTTAAAATAAATGTACAAATAGCACATTGCTAATAGAAGTGCCACAATACACTTAACAAAAAAAAAAAAAACTTTTAGATGAAAGAAGTGGAGGCACAAAGGAGCTCAAACTGGGCAAGACATCTGACCTGGAAGGCTTTGGTTCTTTGTTTTATAAAGATTATGGAAGCAAACTCTACATTAATCTTAACAGCTTATTCAAGTATATTAAATTGCATTGGATTTAAGATAAATAGCTTAGTCATACTAATCTAATTTTCATTTATAAACCTGGTGATGTTCTTTCACTAATAAAGAACGGCTGCCTATTGACATAAGAATAATGGGTACAATATTTGCAAAACAAGTAAGAATGGCAGCTACTTTAACACCTCTACTTTTCAGTCAAGCGTTATGTTAGGGGCCCAAACCCAAGATAAGAGCATTATGCTAGAACAGTTACTGTATCACAGTCATTAAGACTTTAGTCATATAGCTGTCTTTACTTTTGATGTAAGCAAAGCTTTCAGTAAATGATGTTCTCCATTTTATTGAAACTTCTGAATAAATACAGCTTTCCTCTTTCTTTTCTTTAATAATTGTAATGCCTTGAGCAATGCCCATGGTATCTGCATGGTAATGGATGATGTATTTCCTTCTCCTATTAGTATAGGGAAAAGTACAATGCAAAGAAGCCCTCCCACATGGTATAGTGTTATACTGTCATCACCACCAGTAATTCAACATGATTATTAATAAGCATTTTAGCAGGTGGCTAAGACATGAAAAATCATCTATTAAAATGTCCACATTGGCTGAAGATATTCCTAGACATGCCTGTAGGACTTTTATATATCTTTGAAACATCTCTGGAGCCATAACTAGAGTGAAGAAAAGGGGTGACTACCTTGAGTGCTGCATGGAACAGGACATGATTGGCAGGTGCTGATAGTGTGGGAGTGCACTACTATGATTGATATATAAGGCTGTAAGGATATTGTAGCTACATAAATGAATGCTGATAGAGCATCAATAGCTTGGATGAAACATTGGAGTGCATAGCATGAGGTAAGTGTGTCTGACCAACTCTAGCTAGTTAGCTAGTGGCTTGTTCAATTATAACAAGTGGCTTGCTACAGCTGCCGGAGCAGAAAGCTTTTTTTACCAGTATGTGGATTCTGCACAAGGCATAGGGTACCCGATGAGCAACTGCAGTTTTGAGCATTTCTTTAAGTTTTATTGAAAGTTATAAAGTTTCAAAGCTCAAACTTCATCTTCAGGATTCACCCCTTCAGAAGGGTTCTACAACTAATCTGATTTTGTCACTTCAAAGAAGAAATCAAATATCTAATAATAACTCAGATTTGACTCTTTTGGCCACTTCTAATCTATAATCAGTGCTCAAAAATGTTAATGATGATTTGGATATATGGGGAAAATGAAGTCTGGCTTACTTGCATAAGTCTCAATTATCAAAATGGACATTTTCCACAAATTACTGTATTTCAGTAATAACAATATATCCTATGCTCCAGCAATTTATTTTACAGCAGTTAGAAAAGCACTGATATCCTTTCTTAGGAATTCAACGACTCCAGTCTTACATTAGATCATTAACATCGCATATGTAAAGGTTGAAATGCAACATGAAAACTAGAATACTTAGATTTTCGAATATAAATTATGTAAGGTTTATCACACAGACAGGTCTCTTCAAAATATGTCAAAAACTGTTCAGCAAACAAACAGGAAACAAATATCAGTTACATATGTATCTGTGAGTGGAAGGTAACATTTTCACTAAGCCTTAAAACTGTATATATACTAGACAGTTCTACATTTTTAACTTCCTTCACAAATTTAGATTAAAATGGAAGTAACACTCTTTACCAACAACTGAGAGTATATCATTAGAACTACATATTAGAGCAGTGACCTGATGTCTGACAATATGAGCTGAGTAACTGCATTTAAACTGCATTCATCCATAAATTCAAAGAAAAGTTGTAAAAGCAAATTATATACTTTTAAAGACACACTTTTTATAACAGCAGACAAGAAAGGTAGAGTATGCACTGCACAACCAATGGTTACAGCACCATCCGTTGAGCATAACTGCTTACATAAATATTTAGGACAAGGAAAAGTGACATTTGCCATCCATAGTGCTGTGGATACCAAATCAACAAAATGTTGCAAATCAGTAAACATTATAACAGTAGCATTTGATCCTACAGTAGCCATCTTTTTTGACAAAAAGTTCATTAACTTTGATTTTCTTCTGGTAATCATCCAAGTGAACAATACAAAGAAAACAATGCTTATCTCCCCCTTGTGCATTCCTTCATTGTTGATGGGTCACAGTTTGTACCAAACTCCTCTTTGATGGCATTTTGACAGCAAAATCAGAAGATGTTCATGCAACCACTTCTTCAACCACTTGAGAAGGACTACCATGTGACATAGTGATTTTCTCTTGCAGGTCTTAAAAATGCCATTGCTTTCCTATTTTAGTTGAGAAGGCCGATAGTTTTTTAATTAAAAATCTTCCTTGATAGAGATTGTGAATTATTATGATCAGTTTTCTTTTGTGAGAGAAGTGTCCCAAACATCTGCCACTGCCAGTCAACACTATGAGCATTCACAGCAATTGCACCTTCACTGTTAGTCGCATTCTTTTAAATGATATAGACCTTCATGGCCAAATTACAATAATTTCCATGGAATCACTGTAATTCCTTTATACTGTTAACAAACACACAATAACACCTTACCTACACCTAACCTACATAAAAATAATAATGCCACATCAACAGTATTATATGCATATTAATGAATAACACCACCAAAAGTATAGAGCACATGCCTTTCTTGTACCAGTACCACTTCACGTATACCACAGAACCACGTTACACATACCACATTGTGACATACATGATACATCAACCATACCATAAGCACATCATTTCTACCTGCTGACACTTGCATTTAACAAACTTTTTCTGTTCCTCCGTACTACTTGCAGAGCATGTCTGAGTGCTACAATACTTTCCACTACAATCCATAGCTAACTAAAACTTCATGACATTTGAGTAAAACTATTACACATTATTAAGCAATTCCTATAAGAAAGTATTATCTTAAGAAGGATAAATACACAGAGGACAGCTTTATTACTATCCTGCAATATGCTGAGCAGTTGCTTCCAGCATTTATCATTTCCCATGCATTTCCATAGATATCTTCAACAACAGCCTTCTGCAATTCCAGCTTTCAGTAAATGTACCCATCACTGAATATTAGCAGCAAATGTATTAATTGACAAAACTGTAGTTTGATCATAATGGGTATATGCATTATATGTAGGTTGAACCAGATGCACTTAAGTCATAGGGCATGGAGGTGTCAATGAATTGTGACAAACCCCTTTGGATTACATGAAGAGAAACATGATGGAGCTCTTGGACTATGTATCCCAGGCAGGTGTGAGCCTAACATTGAGCAACATTCTACCTTCTCCAAGAAGGATGCCCTTGTATGAACAAAACAAAATTGACTTTAAAAGTTAGCTTAGTTTTAATGACATTCTAAGGGGATCCAGTATATTTTAGCCTTCCAAGATATAATCAACATACTACGCTGTTTCATCAGGGATGGCTTGCACCTGTCCACTCTAGGATTTTGAATATTGACACTGGATTCATCAAAGGCAGGACATGCTTATTCAGTGTGGTGGACTTTTTTGAAAAGATCACCAAAGCAATTGAAGAAATTAAAATAGTGCATACCTCTTAGATCTCTCTAAGGCTTTTGACACAGTCCCTCCTAAGCATAGTAGAAAAGCTCAATAAACTGGGGCTAAACCCTTACATCACCCACTGGATTGCTGAATGACTCACAGATAGAATGCAGGAGATCAAAATAGGGGAAGCTGCATTCACTAAGAGATCAGTTATCAGTGGAGTCCGCCAGGGCTCAGTGTTGGGATCTCTCCTGATTGACATCTACTTCTTGGAAATGAAAGCTAATGTTAAGGGAATGTAGTTGACCAAGACTGCAGATGACTGCAGGCTAGGTACGGTTATCGAATCCCTAGAAGACTTAGTTATCCTGCAGGAAGGCTTGTCACAAATAAATAATTGGTGCCAGAATCATGGACTAAATTTAAATGACAAACAATGCAGCACCAAATCCTTTGGAAGTGGTTTGTTCCAGGGATAATATGTTCCTAAAAGTATACCCAGTTGTTCAGGATATGGAAACTTATGTGGACAGTGGCCTAACTTTCAACCATCACATGCCCATTAGTATAGTTGATTTGTCTGAATTTTTATTGAACTATGAGAATGTTTGTTTTAACACCCCCACCAAAAAAAAATCTTAATGTGGGATATTAAAGAGATGCTTTATGTTTTAAATGTAGCAAGTTATTTAACAATAGAAACTATCCTGTTAATGCAACACTGTCATATTACCTGACCTATTAGATTATATTTAATTAAAATGAATTGACTTAAATGCATTCCTACAGTGTTTTTGGATTTGCCCCAACTGTATAAAGGTTACATGTTCTGATTTTCCTGTTATTATAGCCTTATGATTTGGCTTCAGCATGTTTTTCTAACTGACCGATGATGGTTTGTTCCTATTAGTTTCTGTGTATTTATTTTTATGGGCAATGATTCCCTTAAATTCCATTATTTCTGATTGTATATGCAGAATTGCTGTTCATGCCGTCTTTACATGTGACTTGTTTGGTATATAATGCTTACTTTGTTTTACTTGTATCAGGAATGCATTAACAAAGCCTTTGCAGAAGAAGTCATAGTCTGTGGATTAAATAAATCTCTATTTTATGAGGAAACAGATTGCTGCAGATTTTTATTTTTCAGTTTGGATTGTTTATTTCACCATGTATCAGGGCTCCCTGCAATTTTTTGAAGTGTTAGGCTTACTATTTTGGTTGCTGGATCCTATTTTGTATACTTCATTGTGGAATGCAACTTCTTTACACATGGTGCAGAATTGACTAATGAATGAGTTTGTTATGACTTTATTGCACAACAAAGGTGATACTGACTTGTTTCTCAGCCTGGAACATTTGCACATTCTATTTTTTTTCACAACCGGCAGGAACTAGTGGTCCAAGTGCTAATTGATACATCACTTTGCACTAGGCATTTGCAAGTCTTACTCAGGATATTAAAGAGGTGAAAGCTAATATTTTGCACTCTAAAACACTTAAAAATGATTTGGCTAAGAAGCTTATCCTTTGTAACTTTATTTATTTAGAGCCTGACATTTGCCAGGAACATGACACTTTCTTGTCAGTATGGATGGTTTAGCAGTGTTTGGTTGATTATTACGTTAAAATTCTACTTGCTCTTTAAAGTATAAGCAGACCTTTGTTCTGTTAAATCTTTTTCTGCTGAGTCTGCACATTTGTAACTTAATGCTGGTTTTGTTAATAATATTAAAATACTTAATAAGAAAATCACCAAGAGTAAGGTAAAAATTTAAGAGGGACAATGTGAATTACAACAAAAGTATTACCTTTACTTGGAAATATCTAATGTATGGGCTATATTTTGGCACTCTAATGGTTAGGGTGGGTAGTAAGCAAAATTGCTTTCAAAGACTAATGCCTTTGATTCATCTACTAATATTTCATCTAATACTGATATGGAATTTGAGCATTCCACCTCACCAATTTTAAAATGCCCCAACCACCATATAAATTGAGTCACTTTAAATACAATTGAGGGGGGAGAAAACACTCACAAAAATAAATACTGTGCTAGGGTTAATGTTGCAGAATCAGGCCATCTAGTTCCAGAAAATAATGACTTGGTTAATGAATATGTCCAGCTATTCTCTGTCTGATGATGAACTCTCCATGTTTATGTTATTTGTTTTATTTGCATTGATTAAGCTGGGTAGAGTACTAATGTTCATGTAAAACAAGGGGATTCATTTGTGCCCAGCTTTTCCATTAAACATATTGAATTCATAAAAAAGTTAAAACAATTTGCAGATTGATTAATTTGAAATATTGGTTGCCAAATAACCCCACTGCTAGATTATATCAAATTAGTATTGGTAATAAAGGGCTATATTTTTCCTTTAAGATGTCTTCCTTTAATCCACCATACAATCCAGTGGTGAAAATTATTGAAGACCAGGTAAATAATGAAGTTTTGTCTGATACTTTGGCTCTGGTATGGATATACCATCTACGTCTAAATCTGAATTTCATACTTTACATTCACTTTTTGGGAATCACAATGTTATTATCACTAACACAGATGAAGGAAGGGTTATAGTAGTATGGGACCACACCTCTCAACTGTACAGATTTTCGAAGAATGCCCAGATGTTTGCCTCAAATATTTGATCTGTTCTTCATAAAATCTGTTGTTTTCTGTCAAATCACAAAGGATTGAATTCACTAAATAATGACCAAATAATGACATATGTTTGAGATTCAGACTTCATATCTTTTAGAAAATGCATGCTAATATAAATCCTGTTATACTAGCAGCTTTCTAAGTTTATAAGAGCAATATTTAAAATATGCCCCTATTTTTGGGCTTCTGTTCCCCCTTATCTTAAGCTTTCTCCAAATTTCTTGTGTTAAGCAGTTGAGTGATTTGTTTGGAATAAAGCTGAATATGACTAGAGGCCCTTAGGCAATTGTAAATGCTTGTTTTATATTGCCTTTGTACCCCACAGTTAATTTTAACAACATTGATATGATTCTTGCATAAGCATTACAGAGGAATGTCAGCTCTAGTCAACAATATTTTTTTAATCGTTACCATAGATTTACAAACTCATTAGGCCTATTGTGCCAGGGTAGAGGTTACTCACTAAACAATTTTCAGAGTTTCTGGATATTTATTTAGCGGTTCTGTTAATTTAAGTATACGCAAGACTACAGGACACAATTACTTTTTTTCAGTTAGTTGGGGGGTTAAAAATTGAGCAGGGGGCTAATATTTGTTGCTGTCAGGCATTATTTAACATTACAGTATAGCTCTGATCTGACCATTAATGAACTTGCTGTATCTGTGTTAAGGCTTTTTGAGTCCAAAAACATTTTTAAGTCCAACACCTACTTACAGTAGTGTGGCTTTGCAATGGGGGAATCATTTGCCCTTAGCTTTGATGATCTTTTCAAGTTTATTTTTGAAAGCAAATTTGTATTTGGCATATCATCTGAAAAGTTTTAGGACTGCTGTAAATTTTGGAAATTATTTTTTGATGACAGATGGGTGCAATGGGTTGAATAACTAACTTTTCTGCAGAAATTCTTGGACTGGTTAAATTCCATCTGCTTTGAGTTAACTTTTTGTTTACTTATAATTTGTTTCTGAGTCATTTTCTTGATGTCACTGTGACAAACTGAAATACTGCCAGCCCAGCTAGCTAGAATTTTGTAAGTAATTATATGTCACTTGAAAATATTCATATGATTTATATAGAAATGTAACGCTGCCAGCCCAGCTATCTGGAATTTTGTAAATAATCATATGTAATTTGTGAATATTAATATGATCCATAGGCTTGTCTTACAAATGTAAGAGAACTGTATGTTATGTGTATATTAAACCAATGGTGCAGAAGTGTGTGTTGAACTGTATGTTATGTACTAAGCTTCAAGAATGTAACCACAGTGTACTCTGCTGGAAAAGAGCAGAGATGTGTATAAACTATATACCTGTGCAGATGTGTGTTTTAATGGTAGAAGTTGGAACACACAGTGTTAACTTGCAAAACCTCAAAAAAATACGTGGAAATTGCTTTACGATTCTGTTATTTCTGTTTCAGCTCAAAGCAGACACAATGTCTAGAGTTGGGAGTTTTCCTATTGTCTTGAAACAGAAATAATTGCTAGGTTTCAAATGTAAAAGTGTTTAACTGTTTTATGACTTCCAGTTCTAGGCAAACTTTTGAGAGATATGTACGTCTAACACAGAGGTGCTAAATTCTAAGTTTCTGTTAGCCTGGGAACTGAAGGCAGGTAACAAAGAGTGATATAATCCAGGCTATCCCAGCAGTAATGTGCATTATTAATTTGGGAACTCTCTCAGAGATTGAGCATTTTGTATTTGTCTTTGGATATGACAACATCCACTCATCATCAGCACTACATTTGCCTTGCTTTATAAGTAAGTTATTTAGGTATAGTATTTCTCTTAGATATAGATAGGAATATAGTAAGATTAGTTTAGATGTTTTCTGTATTTATTTGAAACTGTCCTGCAATGTTGTTTTAAAATATTTCCTGTGATTCTGAACTCTGTAGTCACTGTGCTGAGTTATTGAATATTGTCTTGTTCTTTTATAATTTATTATTAAATATATTTAATCCTTTTAATTGCAGCTGGTTGTTAAGAGATATTTAAGCTCTTAGAGTACTTGCATATGTATTTGATGACACTGTATAAGCCACTCCTAAATAGCCTTGGCCTTGGTCACATTTACCATTTGGATAATAGTAACATCACAGAGTAAGATTGGTCAACCTTTGGGAAGGGCCTTAAAGTAGCTGATAAGAGGTACTGGTGGCAGTGCTAACTACCATATGGTCTGGGCAAAAGGGTGCATAGCTAGTAAACTTGTGTCAGCCTTTCCCAGGTGTGTGTTTGTGCATAAATCAAATCTCAAAGTGTATGTGTGCGTGTGTGTGTCAACTACTTGGGCATGGACATGAAGCACTGCTTGGACAGAGAGAGTGTTGGGAGGACTTGTCTTGAGAATTCAACTCTATAGCTGTGCCAGTGAGGAGTCTTACTGGGGATATGGAGAAAGAGGGAGAAACCAGCTCTAGACTGGCTGTGATCTTGTTGTGCTCTTAAGGGATTGTACTTTACTGTGTGTGTACTTGTCATCTTCACAATGTGTAGTGGTAAGGATTGAGGCTCCTTGATTACTGGGCCAGTCCAGGGCCATCACAGTCACCATGAAAATGCTTCTGGATGGGTCTCTTTCTACAGCTGTATACAGGAATCCTTTTCTCTGGTATGGTTATCTACATGGCTCAAATTGCCACCCCTCACATTAAAAGGAACATTCATTTTTCACAATTTTTCCACATGTAGAGACTATGTAGTGATACTGATACTTTACAACAAAGAGGTTGTGCGTTTGAAAATTATGTTTGGACAGTATGGCTATCATGCAGACATGACTGATTCAGCTGCAAACAGATGCTCTGCTGTTTAACATGATGAAGCATTGATATACAGAGGCCAACCAGCTAAGCAGGATACATCATAAAAAGGTCTTCATTTTTCATTGTATCATGGCAATAATTTTCATATTTTGAAAATAATCCTGATTAAGCATTGTTACTTGATCCACAATGATTCTAGTCTTAAGGAATGATACCCAAATGGATACATTTTGCCTATAAATGTGCTAAAAATTTTACACAATTCTTCGGGAAATTCAAAAAGGGACTAACTTTGACAGATGGCCAAACTTTTCTGAGTAAACAACCACCCAGGGAAATCACATGTGGATCTGTAGCTTTTGCTGCTAGGTATGTAAGACTCAACATTTTGGTTTCACTGCAGGTGCTTGAATCCAAAGAACTTGAAACACACTGCCTTGAAACTATGGACTTGAGTGCCTTGTAGTTTGGCTAACTTGCTGCTTGTGCTAAAACTTGATTATTAGTTTTGGCAAGCAGCTACAGCAGAGAGTGCTGCTCATGCTCAAACTCAAATCTGAGTATGGACAAACAGCTGTTGGATGGGAATAGGAAAGGAGGTTAGGAGTAAGGAGCAGAAGGGAGGTTAGGATTATGGACAAGCAGGGAAACTCAAGGGTTCAGGAATGTGCAGGGAGTTTTAGAGTTAGAGAGTTGGAAGGAAGTTTTTGGTTAAGGGAGCAATTAGGGAACTTATGTTTAAGGAAGTGGGTTGGAGTATTAGGTTTAGGAAATGGGAAGGGAGTTTTAGGATTAGTGAGTAAGTGGGGAATTTAGGCTTATGGAGGATGGCTGGAGTTTTAGGTTTAGCAAATAATTAGTCACTTTAGTGTGAGGGAGGGCGAGTATAGGTTTAGTGTAAGGGGTCAAGGAGTCATGTTGGCAACTGGGTGGAGTTTTAGTTATGGAGTTTAGGTTCTGGTAGGACATTATAGTTCATTATACTGGGTTTAGAGAAAGTTATGTAAAAATGTGAGATCAGACTAGTGGGATTCACATGCCTTTTTTGCACAAGCAGCAGTGAGTAGGTGTACTACAAGATACTAGCACATGAACACTTGAACTAGACCCCTATATTTTACATCTCAAAATCCTTCTAGGTTGTTTAACATTAGATGTTTTTTTTTTTTTGAATTGTGAGAAGGAAGGGGAGTATGCCTTCTCAGATGTAACTGCAGATGCTTTTATGTGGGACAAATATACTGCCATTGAATACATAGAATATCACTGCATATGAGTGGTATTGCTTATAAACATAAACAGAGTACCTTATTTTTTCATATCCTCATATACTCTCCAGTTATTTTTAGCTTTATTGCTATTGACCATGAATTACATAGACAGTTAAATATGTATTAACATCATAATCTTTTGGATACAAAGGGAAGCTCCAGGATTTGGACCTTAATAACCATGGTCCTTCCTGGTTTAACACACTAATATATAAGTTAGAGGTATGGTTATTATAACCTTATTATTTGGCCTCTAAATGCTTTTTGAACTGAACCATTATGGATTTTTATTATTTATTTATTTATTTGATTTGATTTGCCTAAATATTTATTGAACAATAATGGGGCTTGTTGTAACACGGGGAACAAACCAAAGCCACGCAGGGTAGACCAAGTGCACGGATTAAACCATATACATATACATTTGTACATCCAAAAGCAATCCAGCACAAAGGAAGGTAAAATAAATAGGCTTTATTGTGGCAACTCCATCATGCAAACCGGTTTTGGCTAAGAATCAAGCCTTCTTCAGTGCAACCGAAAATTCAATTAGAGCACATCCTAGTGTCTGCTTTTATATCACAAAACTTAAAAGAGATACATTCAAAATAAATAAATGTGAAGCAGAACAACCAAAACAAAATTTAACTTAATTCATTAAGGCCAGGTCTAAATAAAGCTCCCAGCCTGGTAATCCAAGAAGATTCAATATTGTTTAGTATATCATGCCAACCTGCTTTGGAAGTTCTGTGCATTTGAATGTTATCTATTATGATAAACTTGAATTTCGCAGTTTTATGTGTGATGGTGTGTTTGTAAAGGGCGTTAGAAACTCTTTTATTTCTCATCTCACTTAAGTGTTCGCTTATGTGGTGTCTAAAGGGTCTAGATGTTTGTCCCACATAGAAAGATGAACACGTGCAGGTAGCTAAATAAATTAACCAGTCACCGCTGCAGTTACCAAAAACTCTGATCTGATGCACTTCAGAAGTGTTACAACTAGTAAATTCTTTGCTTTTAAAGATATGTGTACATGCACTGCAGTGACCACAGGGAACACAGCCTACAAAAGAATCACCAAATAGTGTTTTCTGCATTGGGATGGGTGGGTTGTGGCGTTTGTAATGGGTAAGATGTGAGTTGATAGTTCTGCCTCTACGGTAGGAAAAAGCACAACTATCTTGTAGTATTCCATTTAAATGTTCATGCGCAATTAGAATATCCCAATTATTGTTGATGATATCCCTAAATCTTGGAGTGTTGCTTCCAAATGTAGTGACTAGTCTAACTGGTTGGGATATCTGTGTATTGTGTCCAGTGGTACCATGTTGGTATTCCAAAAGTTGTGATCTCTGCATACGGTTAACCTGGGTTACAGTTTGGGTAATACAATCTTTGTTATAACCTCTAGTTATCAGCCTGTTTGTTAGATCTTGTTGACATTCCTGGTGAGATTGTTCAGAAGAGCATATACACTTAATACGTAAGAATTGGGTCTTTGTGATGTTGTTGATAATATGGCGGGGGTGATGACTGGAGGCATGAAGTAAGGTGTTGTATCTTGGAAATTTTCTATGTACTCAAGTTTCCAACGTATTGTCTTCTTGTCGAGTAACAATGACATCCAAAAAGATTATTTGTTGATATTCAATATTTAGAGTAAAATGAATATCCCATCTTTTACTGTTGAGATATGTAACAAATTCATGTACAGATGTCGCATCACCCCGCCATATCATCCAACAATCATCCAGATATCGTCTCCAAATATCTAGCTCGTCTAAGAAAGAGTTATTATTGATATCATAGATAAATCACTCTTCAAAAAACCCCATGAATAAGTCAGCATAAATGGGAGCAAAGGATGCTCCCATGGCTGTGCCTCTAACCTGCCAATAAGACCGGCCATCAAAGTAAAAAATGTTTTTTCTTAAAACAACTTCTGTTATCTTGAGTAGAAAATTATTGAAACCCGGAGTGTATAATTGGGATTTCTCTAATCAATATTTGATGGCCTGTAATCCAGCACCATGTGGTATGCTGGTGTAAAGGGAGGTGACATCCAGTGTGCAGAGAAACCAGTCTGGTTCCAATTGTGTATCACGAATGATATTCAAAAACTCAGTGGTGTCTTTGAGTCTGGACCTAACCATGGACAATAATGGTTTTAGATAGTGCGTCAGAAAAGTAGACAAAGGTTCAGTAAGAGAGCCCTTACCAGATACAATAGGTCTACCTGGTGGTCATGTAGGATGTTTATGTATTTTGGGGAGTAAATATAGGTACTAAGGAATCGGGTCTGGAACCTTACGTTGTTTACATGTATGTTGATTAATAATGCCCTCCTCCATAGCTAAATCCAGGAATGCATCAACATGTTTTTTGAAATTGGGTGTGGGATCCACCACCACGTGTATGTAAAAATGGGCATCAGATAGTTGTTTGTGCACCTCAGCCTGATACATCTCCCAATCCATCACTACAATGCCACCTCCCTTATCAGCTGGTAAAATAACTATATTGTGATTGGAACTGAGTTCATTTAGTGCTTGTTGTTCTTGCTTAGTCAGGTTGTGTCGAATAGGCTGATAACCTTGAGAAAAATGCAAATCCTTAAGAACGCATTCTTTAAATATAGCCACATGTTTGTTCATGGGGGGGTTGGAAATCAGATCTCCTAAATTGAAGCCCAGTAGATCTTTGAGTGTTTTCCGCATCTGAGAAAAATATTTTAAGGTTACGTAGTCTGCAAAAATCATTCAATTCATTAACTAAAACATGCTCAGGAACAGCAGACGTAGGTACAAAGTTGAGACCCTTGTTCAATATTTTATTGTGTGCATTTGACAGTTCGTATGAGAAAATGTTGTGTACATTGTCTATTGAGTTACAATCTTCTGCAACAATTGTTGTATGTTCTGTGTGTTTCTTTCTATGTTTTCTCCCCCTCTGTGTTTTTTTAATCTAAAGGGTCTGAGGGTTGTTTGCGTTTAGCCACTGGGGAATCTTGGTTAGAAGGGCAATCAAAATCAGTGGCAGAAGATGATTCATCCTCTGAAGTCCTACTTGGTGATTGCATAGTTTTTCTAAGTATAGATCTTGGTCTTTTCCTTCTATTGGTAGATCTATAACTGGGGTCAGAAAATCGAACACTTTTTTGGATAACAAAAGGTTTACCTTTTTCATAATCAGCAATATCTCTTTGAAATTTCTGAGTTTTCTTTTTGATAAGTTGTTCCTCTAATATAGCTATATCCATGGTCTAACTGGCCAAATAATTATTAAAGAAGCTTTCAGACTCATAAACCTTAGCTTCTTGGCAATTAGCATTGATTTCTAAAGTCTGAGTTTCTATCATCCTTTCGTAATAAGTAACCAGAGTATCAACAAATAGCATTGATGCTTGGTGTTGTGTTTGTGCCCAATCTGTGGACAGTTGGTCATCAACAACACCCACAAGTGGTTGAATTTGGATTCTTAATCCTAGTGGCGTTATGTTTTTCAATTTATAAGCTTTAAACAACTTGAGGTGCCCTTAAAGATCTCATGTTCTTGGTTAATTTTTGAAATAATACACCACAAAGATGTTTGGCATCCACCATATCAGTAGTGAAATTACTAGAATTTGGTAGCTGTAAGCCGAAAACATCTAAATTATCTTTATCTGCAGATAAACCCTGTAGAATACCTGTGAGATCCATGGTGCCAGGTGAAGCAACACTATAAAATAATATTATTGTTCTTGTACCACTGTATCTTTATATATATATATATATATATATATACACCGCTATGTATAGAAACAATATAAAAAATGGTATATATAATACCAAATAAATATATATAGTGTGTGTATATTACATTGGCATAATATAACTATTTTGTGAACTGAATGATTTTTACAGACTACTTAACCTTAAAATATTTTTCTCAGATGTGGAAAACACTCAAACATCTACTGGGTTTCAGTTTGGGAGATCTGATTTCCAACCCCCAATGGACAAACATGTGACTATATTTAAAGAATGCGTTCTTAAGGATTTGCATTTTTCTCAAGGTTATCAGCCTATTCAACACAACCTGACTAAGCATGAACAACAAGCACTAAATTAACTCAGTTCCAATCACAATATAGTTATTTTACCAGCTGATAAGGGAGGTGGCATTGTAGTGATGGATTGGGAGATGTATCAGGCTGAGGCGCACAAACAACTATCTGATGCCCATTTTTACATACACGTGGTGGTGGATCCCACATCCAATTTCAAAAAACATATTGACACATTCCTAGATTTAGCTATGGAGGAGGACATTATTAATCAACATACATGTACACAACTTAAGGTTCCAGACCCGATTCCTAAGTACCTATATTTACTCCCCAAAATACATAAACATCCTACATGTCCACCAGGTAGACCTATTGTATCTGGTAAGGGCTCTCTTACTGAACCTTTGTCTCCTTTTCTGACGCACTATCTAAAACCATTATTGTCCATGGTTAGGTCCAGACTCAAAGACACCACTGAATTTTTGAAAATCATTCGTGATACACAATTGGAACCAGACTGGTTTCTCTGCACACTGGATGTCACCTCCCTTTACAGCAGCATACCACATGGTGCTGGATTACAGGCCATCAAATATTGGTTAGATAAATCCCAATTGTACACTCCGGGTTTCAATAATTTTCTACTCAAGATAACAGAAGTTGTTTTAAGAAAAAACATTTTTTACTTTGATGGCCAGTCTTATTGGCAGGTTAGAGGCACAGCCATGGGAGCATCCTTTGCTCCCATTTATGCTGACTTATTCATGGGGTTTTTTGAAGAGCGGTTTATCTATGACATCAACAATAACTCTTTCTTAGATGAGCTAGATATTTGGAGACGATATCTGGATGATCGTTGGATGATATGGCGGGGTGATGCGACATTGTACATGAATTTGTTACATATCTCAGCAGTAATAGATGGGATATTCATTTTACTCTAAATATTGAATATCAACAAATAATATTTTTGGATGTCATTGTTACTCGACAAGAAGACCATATGTTGGAAACTCGAGTACATAGAAAATTTCCAAAATACAGCACCTTACTTCATGCCTCCAGTCATCACCCCTGCCATATTATCAACAACATCCCAAAGTCCCAATTCTTACATATTAAGTGTATATGCTCTTCTGAACAATCTCACCAGGAATGCCAACAAGATCTAACAAACAGGCTGATAACTAAAGGTTATAACAAAGATCACATTACCCAAACTGTTACCCAGGTTAACCGTATGCAGAGATCACAACTTTTGGAATACCAACATGGTACCACTGGACACAATACACAGATATCCCAACCAGTTAGACTAGTCACTACATTTGGAAGCAACACTTCCAAATTTAGGGAGATCATCAACAATCATTGGGATATTCTACATGTGCATGAACATTTAAATGGGATACTACAAGATAGATGTGCTTTTTCCTACCATAGAGGTAGAACTATCAACTCACATCTTACCCATTACAAACGCCACAACCCACCCATCCCAATGCAGAAAACACTATTTGGTGATTCTTTAGCAGGCTGTATTCCCTGTGGTCACTACAGTGCATGTACACATATCTTTAAAAGCAAAGAATTTACTAGTTGTAACACTTCTAAAGTATATCACATCAGAGTTTTTGGTAACTGCAGCGCTGACTGGTTAATTTATTTAGCTACCTGCACATGTTCATCTTTCTATGTGGGACAAACATCTAGACCCTTTAGACACTGCATAAGCGAACACTTAAGTGAGATGAGAAATAAAAGAGTTTCTAATGCCCTTTACAAACACACCATCACACATAAAACTGCAAAATTCAAGTTTATCATAATAGATAAAATTCAAATGCACAGAACTTCCAAAGCAGGTTGCCATGATATACTAAACAATATTGAATCTTCTTGGATCACCAGGCTGGGAGCTTTATTTAGACCTGGCCTTAATGAATTAAGTTAAATTTTGTTTTGTGGTTCTGCTTCACATTTATTTAGTTTGAATGTATCTCTTTAAATTTTGTGATATAAAAGCAGACATTAGGATGTGCTCTAACTGAATTTTCTGTTGCACTGAAGAAGGCTTGATTCTTAGCCAAAACCGGTTTGCATGATGGCGTTGCCACAATAAAGCCTATTTATTTTACCTTCCTTTGTGCTGGATTGCTTTTGGAGGTACAAATGCTTGTTGTAACACCCCCATTTTTTCCAATTTGGGACATTGAATGAATGCTTTATTTTTTAAACGTAGTAGGTTACTTAACAATAGGAACTATCCTGTTAATAGACCATAGTTTATTTTGGGTCTATATTATAACATTGAAGTGTTAAAACTTCGAATGTTATAACATCGAACCCAAAACCACGAAAGCTGAAAACCCCGAAGACTGAGAACAGCGATTTTTTTCCTTTGGAAAAAAATCGCTGTTCCAGTACAAATCATGAAACACACAAAAACTACAAACTATTTCTAATGTGGGGGGCTCGCCCCCCACACCCACCACACCCTACTTAAATATATCAACTCTGAGATCGCACCACAGTAGAGGAAATAGCGAATCCATGGAAATGGCCCACCGAATTCTTTCCCTGAGAAAGAATTTGATGTTCCGTGGCTTCGATACTGTCAGTCTTCGAGGTTTTGGGTCAGATGTTACAACATTCAAAGTTTTGACCTTCGATGTTATAATATAGACCCTTTATATTTAATTGATTCAAATGTATTTCTACAGTTTTTTTCAGTTTAGCATAATATTATACAAGTTGCACTTTCTAGGTATTAAAGCCTCATGTTTTTGGCTTCAACATGTTTTTCTGACTGTCCTATCATGGTTTGTTCCAATTAGTTTTTATGTGCAAGGGCTCCTATAAACTGAGCTCTCATTGCTTGTATGTGTAGATTTGCTGATTGTGTGAACTTTACATGTGACAGCTGTTCAGTATAAAATGCTTACTTTGATTTAAACGTAAATCAGAATGCATTGATAAAGCCTTTATAGATAAAACCGTAGTCTGCAACTTGAATAAATACATCTCCATTTTGAGAAGAAATTGATTGGTGCTGTTCCTTTTTTTTTTTTTTTTTCCTTCAATTTGGATTGTTTTTTTCACAGTGCAGGACTCCATGCAACTTCTGTGGAGCATTGGGAAAGTGTGCTATATATATATATATATATATATATATATATATATATATATATATATGAGTCTACTTTGACCTATTGAAATTACTATTCACCGAACTGCAATTTCCCCAAGTCTGTTTTCCTGAAAGTGCATTTATCTGAAAGTACACTTTCATGAAAATCAGTTCAGTGAATAGAGGTTGCTGGTTCTGGGATCCTGTGGTTGTGCAGGTACGGTGTTTCCTCATTTGTTGCTCTACTGTCCCTAATTATTTTGTATGGTATTAGTTAGCCTGATACTACTTGTAATATACTATCAATCTATTAGAAATACTCTGTAGCTGTCTGTATCCTAGAAAGAATGAAATTAGGCTTGGAATCTAGAAGAGTGTCATGATTTACTATCACAGCAGCCCTATTGAATGAAAAACTTAAAATACTAAATCTTCAGGGAGAGGAACACAGTAACAATAAAGCCTCCCTCTCTCTTCCTCCCTTACTTGGAAGGAAATTTCTTGTCTGTAGCCTTTTTTCCCATAATCTTGGAAGCACATGCATTGCATTTTATTACATATGCACAGTTATACAGTTATCAAAGATATCTTATACCATTCCTTTACACAATCCACAATGCTTTTTGCGAGTACTTTAGTCTCAGTACATTTAAAAAAATACTTATTTTTGAAATTTCCCTAATACAAACAAATTTCCTTGCTCATGCAACTGAAGAAAACAACCAACCATAAGGGCTACACAAAGCAAGTGCATGCCATTTATGTTAGCAGCCTACTTCGTTGTCACAAAGACATCATATGTTTATTGCAGAAACAGTAACTTGTAATTGCAAAACTTTTGACCAGGAAATCAGAATCAGAAATTTTGCAGTTATTTACTCTACGGTGATATCTTCTATTATGATAAGTGCCTTACACATCTGTCCGTCCCTTTTTCTAGAGTAAACTGTGGCAAAAACTTAACATATAGGCTAAATCCATCAAAATGATAAGGACATTCCTATACTGTTTCCTAAAGATGTATTTTGCTATTAATTTCTTCACGATCTACCATCAAAACACCAGTTAGGACCAAAGTGAAAAATTTCACCAAAATGATAGCACAAAATAAGATAAGCCTCCTTTCCAGCTTTACCATGCAGTATCAGGATAGCGGTTTTTCCAACTGTCTTCACAAATACATGAGATGCTAGACATGTGGGGAGAATTCACATCTTTATGTACGAATTTATGTGCACCTTTATGTGTATGCCTCTGTGTGTGTGTGTGTGTGTGTGTGTGTGTGTGTGTGTGTGTGTGTGTGTGTGTGTGTGTGTGTGTATGTGTGTGCGTGTGTGCATGTGTGTGTGTGTGTGTGTGTGTGTGTGTGTGTGAAGTGTATGCCTACGTGTGTGTGTGTGTGTGTGTGTGTGTGTGTGTGTGTGTGTGTGTGTGTGTGTGTGTGTGAAGTGTATGCCTGTGTGTGTGTTTGTGTGTGTGAAGTGTATGCCTGTGTGTGTATTTGTGTTTGTGTGTGTAAAGTGTATGCATGTGTGTGTGTGTGTGTGTGTGTGTGTGTGTGTGTGTGTGTGTGTGTGTGTGTGTGTCTGTGTTGTGTGTGAGTGCGTGATTTATTTATTTATTTGACATTTGTTAATCGGGTTGGTCCAACTGAGCCAGGAGTCCATTTTCAGTGGAGATCCCAGGAGAAAAGCTCCAGTACAGAAACAATTGTCCCGGTCCCCTTCAATAATACACATCACACCAAATGACATTTACTCACCCTGCCCAACAAGCAGGGTCCATACCTCTGCTCACTTACTTTACTTATGAAGCAGTGTCCCAACTCATTTCATACACCATCCATCGAATTACCTTCCACCAAATAAGTACCATCCTTACCTCAGCTTGCATATCTATTTTGCAAGCTTCCTCCAACTACTCAGTTCCTTTCCCCAGACCCTTGAAATGAACATCCAGACATCAGAGGGGGAACAGAAGAGGGCAAGCCTATCCCTCTTCTCCACCAACCAGCCTGACCAGACTGTTCCCCATCCCTTCTACCCAAAATTGTTCAATCCACTTCCCATAAAGGGAAGGGTCAGTCCAAACATCATTTGGTATACCCATCATCTGTAAAGCACCTTAGAATCCCGTCATAAACCCCTTTGCCATGCCATCACTGAAACACACCCTAATAAAACTAAACAAAGTAGGATTACCATGACCCTGTTGTAACACCATAACATCCACACCAAAAGAACACATACCCTTTTAGCCCCCTGCATTCAAAGCTGAAATCATGGCTCAACCTGAATGTATTGACAGCCTATAACCACAACAAAACCACAAACTATAACCCCTTGAACTCAAGATGGCACCCAGTCAAACAAGTAGTAGCAAATGTCACACCCAAGACCCTGTTAACCGTAGCATATCACCTTAGCCCACCCACTACCCAGTTCTATATGTGCAACAACTCCGTTACCGTAGGTAACAGTCTAACTCCAACTTTAATGTCCTACTCTAGCTGGCAGAAAACCAGCACCCCTTGTCCTACAGCTGCCTTATCCTGCAACCAATTTTCTAACTCCCCTGTAACAACACACCCAGTTTCTAAAACTACCCTGATACAGCCACCTACCTACCATGCTTCCTAAACCCTATCTACAAATTCACCCAAACCCCAAGTGAAATTATCCTTGTGCTTTTCTGTAAAGCCTTAACCTGGTACGCAACATTAAAACTACCTACTCAAGGGACAACTTTGTCACTCCCAAAGATACCACACATTGGGAACAAACTCCAGCATCCTGTCCAACACCTCATTGGCCCTTCCCCCACATACGGTTCAACAACTGGATGAATGAATACAAGCACCCCAAGGTTCCAAGAAAGCAAGGATTGAACTTCACTGGCTTGCAAGAGCCTTAAGGCTGTAGTCTAATAAGCACCTGTGCTGCTATGAATGTCATGACTCTACTCATACCATGGGATCCCTACACCCCCCATGAACTGTTCCTGACAGCCCCTTGGCCCCCCGTACCTACCTCTTCCTTACCCGCTATACCAACGCAATAATCAGCCATCAGTAACTGTTGCCCATGTGTGCACTCCATGTGTAACCTCCTTGCTCGCCACTGCTTCCATCATCTGTGAATTCACTGTGTATCGCCACAACTGGTACTCAGTACACCACCATTTACAAAGAAAATGTGAAAAGTAAATCCTCTAATATGTAAAGAGAAGGCTCAACCTTATACCCACCTATTCTAAATCACAGCCACAGCGTTCCAAAACCCCATCTGCAAGAAAGAAAAAGATATGTAAATACATAATACACATTCCAAAACATCTTCAAAGACAACCTATCCTGTCAACCCAGAAAGGCATGTACCACCACCACTCACATCTATAACAAAGCAGCCATAAGTGAAGCTATGCTTCCAATGACCTTATCAAATACACAAAATAAATTGAACTACAGTGCAGTATGTTAAAACTAAACCCCATACATGAGGGGACCAATCAATATCCACAACCAGGTAACCTGGCTATTCCAGACCACCTCCATTAGTCCCTGTATAAGCCAAGCTAAATTATATTGTAAAGCCATCTACCTAGCTCTTAATCTTCCATCTCCAAATGAGGCACACTAACCAACATAGATATGAACAGCTAGGAGCCCTTTATTTAGCTATATTATTATTATTTGTTTTAAATTAAGACACTCATTCCCCCATTCATGCTGGCTACCTGGATATGCAGCCAGGCACCACCCTTGGAAAACATTCACTTTATGCCCCCCAACAACATTGATACAGTTGGAATGTTGGACCCACTCCAATCCCACATGTACACTCCTAGACGTCCACCTCCATCACAGTGCTCAGACTGAAGAGATGGAAAACTCAGCCTATGCACACCGAATCCATAAACCAAAGAAAGTCAGGAAACAACTCAACCTGCCGAAAAACATCCACAACTATGCAACCAAAACCAAGGACAACAACTAGTTAGAATAATCAGAAACAGCAGCAAACCACTCTATTTCCCAGCCACTTGACAAAGATTCCCCTCCAACAAAACCACACTCTACCAAAACACAACAAAACATCAATCACAGAAGTCAGAAACAAGAAACCAATAAAGTCTATTAAGTCAGAATTGAGGAAATCATTGTTTGCAAGTACAGTAAACCAACATTAGAGGATAGAATAACAATATGGAACCTTATAAGACAAGCATGGCTCAGCTGGAAAAACTCCATCACAGCACAGTTTTCAGTCATAGCTGTATTATATTGTATCAGCCCTGCACGATAATGCAGCAAGAACCTTCTTGTTATAACTGAGATAGGAAAGCCCCCCCCCATTTTTTTTTTAAAGTTCCTGCATGCCTGAACAGCAAGAAACATAACTTCCTTGTGGCCTCATAGCCCACGTAAATACCTGAACCTATAGCTATAATCGGGTTGTAATTTAAAGTCTTTCAGGCACACTACCCTCACTGCCCCCGCACATGTGAGGACTACCCCATTAACTCAGCAAACTCTGGAGGATCCGCCGAAAGCCCGCAAAAGGAAAATTTGCGGTCGTCTCATCCTCCCCAAAACAACCCATACCAAAGCGTCAGTCATCCACACTTCCCTAACAGCCCCATGGCTCCAGGCATACGCACATTAGTTTAAAATGTGAGGACATTGCCTGACTGTACAACTATCATTAGGCTACACCCATTGGCCATCACAGAGCAAGACCCCCAGAGCTCCCCTGGACTGACGAGCAGCAAGGACTCCAGCTGCAACCCAATTGTCCCCCAATCGAACACCATCACTCCATCAATCAATTTCACACCAAATACTCCTCAGCCACAAACACTGGAGAACTTGAGCAGTACACAATAAGAGATGCTATGAGGGATCAAGAATGCACATAGCATACATAGATTTCCATGGTTCACGGTTCACCTGAGAGAGAGAGAGAGAAAAAATGAAAACACATCAGGAACTGTACTGTTCTTATTAAGCTATAGACCCTAGGACAACAAGCAGCTGCTTGACCCATAATCCGGCAAGATTCCTCTCAAGGTACCACACCAAAAACAAGTCCTCTTCCAAAACAGAAAACCATGAAAATTGTCCCAAACCTAAGTAACAATCTAAAGATATAGGTGCATCACCACCATAATGAAACAATAAAACTTCTGTTGTGCTTCCATTTCGTGAGAAATTTATGAAAAAATTTACAACTTGAAGAACTAGAATTTTCTGTCATTATAATTAGCATAACACTGTACATATGCTGATACATATTGGCAGCAACAGTAACTCAGACTTTAATTACATACACCCATAAATTTATGTTTTAAACAGACTGCTGCCCTTTATACATGAGAATAGAGACTTGGAGACTTTAAAGCATATGGTCATGTTTATAAACAAAAGTATTTAAATGTATAGAGGATTCCCAATCATATTATTCTGAGTTGGTAATTTCAAAGCAATGCAACCGATGGAGGAAATCAACTCACCTGCCTCTACCCCTCAGGCCCAAGTGTCCTCCCGGCTCCCCTGTGCACGTACAGAGGGCAACCATGTTTCTGAGCACGCAAAACCCGCGATCATCCGGTACATCAAGCAAACGAAAGGAAAGCCCGTGAAAGAGCAAACCACTCAGGCAAGCAAGCAACCAAAGCACCAGGGAAAACCCGTGAAACTGTGAACAAACAAAACAGTCGCAAGGCATGTCCATGAAGATCCAATCCGCAACTCTCAATAGGGAAAACAGGATCCTCTTCCTCTGTTTTTTTTTTTTTAAATACCAAGCACCTATTTCATCTCCGACACTAGTGACCCCCCACCACAGAACCTGCTACACTCTCCCTGAAGCTCACATCCCAAAACATTCATGCCTACCTCATTTCAAGCCTGAACTTCATGTAGACACCCAACAACCCCCATGTCAATTAACTGCAGCAAGCACAATACCCACAAAATTCCAATTCCCACCCACCTTAACTCACCTTAAACCTGCCAATTTCTCCACCTCACCATCAACCCCACTACACTAAGGCCTACCAGACCACTCTTCCCTTCATGTCGTCATGGACGAGAGCTTGCTGTAGCAAGTTCACCACAGCATTTCTCAAAGGAAACAGCTCTTTAGTTAGTTTATTTTTTTATTTATTTATTTTTTTATTAGTACCGCAAAGGCAGTTAGGAAAGGAAAACCTCGATTAATTGAGGATTTTCCCTACACCACCACTGCACTGATGAAAAGGCAAACCAATGCCACTCCACACGTGCACCGGAAGTAACACCTCCCCACGGCACTCACAACCCACGAACCGGCCATCGCAGCTCCCTCCAGCCCACAAACCACCACCAAACCTCCAGCCGAGACAGGAAAGAAACCCAAAACCCCAGGAGTGAACAAAATGAGGGGCACAGCCATTGCAAAGGACTGAACAAAACAAGCAGCCTTCATGCCAAAGCAAAACGGCTACCACCCAACCAACTAGCGGACCATGCCACTCACTCCAGAGCTCCACCATGAAAGCACAATGGCCCAGCAGTGAGACAAAAGGGCCACTGCACCCATCAAATTACAGCCAAGAAGACCATGCAACCCCCTGGACCACCACTGCCAAAGTGACTCCACCATAAAACAACCCCACCATAAAAAATAAATAAATAAAATATGGAGCTCAAATCAACCCATTGAAATGACCCAACTACTCAACTGCCCCCCTTTGATCACCTTCCCCACATATGCCAGCAACAAAAAAGGCCTAACTATCTAGAAGAATACCTTCAGGTCATCACGGACGTAGCTTGCCATAGCAAGTTCACGCCAAATGTGATTGTTTGACCCAACTACACTAGCCTAAACCTCTTAAGCCCCTCCTCATCATTATCTCATTTCCTCCCAACCACCCCTGCCTCCACTTAACCCTTTCACTTCCCCAACCCACCTAACTCCCCCTGATATTAGCCTAACCCCCCCATGAAGATGTCCTGGGACAACTTAGTTTGTTGCCAAACTTCATTTACAACACATAAGCAAAACTTCAGTACATAAGCTACAATACTTTAGAGAGCAGAGAAACATAACATTTTCTACACTACATTAGAGTAGCAAAGCATAAACATTTTTTTAGTACAACAAGAATAAAACTGTGGGTTGTGTATGGATCATACAGCAATTGAACTTTTATATTATATAGATGTTATTTTAAAAGAATATAATTCTAATACAGAGAGGGGAATTTAAAGCAGAGCAAAAATATATACATAATATAGATGTGATGCAGAGCTCAAGCTAATAGGTGTAATTCATTTAGTCAGAGTGTGTGTAAAGAGAGACAAAACTAAGATAAGGAGGAGTGAGATGTGTATGTAGTAAGAGGGATAATACATTAGTGTAGAGGGTTAGGTAGGGTCCTAACAGGGGCAAGACTTGGTGTTAAATAGGTGTGTGCTTGTATGTTTGTGGGTGTGTGACATATTTATGCATGCATTTTCATGCATGACTGTGAGTGATATACAAGCATGCATGCATATGAATGTTTGTGTGTGTGTGTGTGTGTGTGTGTGTGTGTGTGTGTGTGTGTGTGTGTGTGTGTGTGCGTGTGTGTGTGTGTGTGTGTGTGTGTGTGTGTGTGTGTGTGTGTGTGTGTGTGTGTGTGTGTGTGTGTGTGTGTGTGTGTGTGTCTGTGTCTGTGTGTGTGTCTGTGTGTGTGAGTCTGTGTCTGTGTGTGTGTACATTTCTGTGTATTTATCTGCATTACCTTTGTTTGACTGAGGAAAAGATACACATATTCATTGTATGAGGTGTTGTGTGGTTGCTGAAGACCAGTAAAGAGGTAGTGGAAAAATGCATTAAACATGTAAAAGTAAAATGCATTAAGTTCACTTTTGCATAAAGAATGCCATTTCTACTGTAAAAAATTTGCTACTAGTTGCTGTTATACCAAACACATATAAATTAACTTAAAAGGATAATCATTTCACTCACTACCAAGTAGTATTTTCAGAGGTAGTGCAATATAACAAAAAGAATAAGTTGAGACAAGACAGTGCTGGAAAAACTAGTACATGTCTGCAAATAATAAATGGATATCCATATCAGAGCATTTCAGGCTGTGTATGTGTCAGGAATGAACTTTCTTGTATTGCTTAGGGCTTTCCGTGTAGCATAAGAAAGGGCAGATCACTCAAACTGTGTAAAAAAGCTCTGCTTTACTATATAAACAGTGAGAATAAGACAACTTCAAGGTATTGTCATTACATTTTTCTTGTAATTAAAATATAATGTAGTAACTCATCATGGCAAGGAGTGAGAAATTTATATTTAAAGCATAGTGGATTAGTTGTTTGATCATGAAGGCATAATCTTAGTTCCTAAATTAAAGTCTGGCAGTCAAAACAGAGTAGTTCCTGAGGTTCAGGGTTTGATTCTTTCATCTCTCATTCACTACTGAGTGATCTTGAACAATTCACTTTTCCACACAGTGCATGGGGGTAACTGCGAATTTGGGCTAGTTCCTTAAATTATATGCCCCATAACAACCTATGAAAGACCTCTGACTGTGGGGAAAATATGAGCTTACCAAAACTAGTATATAGCTGGAATACAATGACATCACTTTAAGAAGAAATACCATACTTGCCGGAAATAAAGCCAGCAAAATCCATTTTCATTCAATTTGTGGCCACTAATGTGAGTGAACACAATAACATTCCTATGTGTTTTTCTTGCACACATTTACCTACATGGCAGTGCATATGTAGCACAGTGTACGAGAGCACATCCCGTCACTGCAATGACATCAGCTGAAGGAAAGCTAAGTTCATATTTTTTAATCCACTGAAAGGATGCATTTTATTTCAAATTGTATGCCATATAAATAGCAGATATATTTCACTGAAAGCCAAACATAAAAAACAAAATACATTGATCTACAGAGAATCAAGAAACGAATGAACAAGATGTTTTTGTAGGGGGCAAGCCTCTTTGCGCCCCCACACCCTTTGCTACTTACATATACCAACTCTAAGATCACACTACAATGCAGAAAGGGCATAATCCCTGATCTCTAACCAGCCATGCTATTTAAAAAATACTTAGAACAGACTTGTACAGTATACACAAAGAAAACAGAATAATATGAGTGAACATAGCAACTTCATAGCATTCTATGCAACATTCAAGTCATATCAAAGAAAAATGCAGAGACTTGCTCCAGCTATTACAAAATAAATGTTATTGATGCACATAGTTATCTGTGAAGAACTGGACATCCTGCATAATGCAATGATATTTTTCTATAGGTCTGACTTCAGAAAGCTTACCTTGAGGATTTTGAGACATGCAGAACTGCACTAAGCTGTACTCACAGTCATGCTAGATACTAATGGGGCAGTTTGAGGGACAGGCATATGTTAATTAGCCATGTGGTCTTTTCTTGAAATGCCTACAAAAAGACATGCCCTAGGATTCACAAATCCTCCGTGTAAGACTAAAGTAGTCTTACACGGAAACGCCAGTCTAAGAGTAAGACGGGAGCATGCCATGCATATTAATGAGGGTGCACTGCCTCAACTCAAAGGCTAACATGGAGCATGCACGAGTGCAGGGGGCGTGTCGGACTGCCGAGCAGTCCAAAAATCCACGCCCCTGCAAGTCTCTCAATTGGGAAATGTCAACTGACATGAGCGAGTCCGCTCAAATGTGTACATATCCAACACTACACTACCCCACATTCTAAACCCCAGTACAATTATAAAATGTAAAACATTTATTTATTTTTTTTTATTATTCCCGATATAGCTGCCCGTATTTGCGCGTTTGAGTGGGTTTGCCCATTGCTTAGCCACAGTTAGCAGTCAAGACATCGAAGAGGATAATAAGAAACTTATATGCAAACTAAGCAAAATAGCAATAGCGTAGTGGTAGAACCTTCGCACAAAGAGGAGGCATTCCCGGTTCGAGTCCCACCACTCCCCTTTTTATTTTCTGTTGGAAATCTGTATATGAAAAGAATTCTTGACATTTATCATTGAAATTTTAGTAAAAAGCATTGAAATGGCCTATGTAGTAGTGAACAAATTATATATATATATATATATATATATATATATAAGAAAGTGAAATGGTTATGTATACTGTTGAATGCATAAGTAACATATCTTAAGCAATGTGAAGCACTGCTAAGCAAAGTTTACCAGTATTAAGCACATTTCAGTATAATTGCTCATAGCTTAGCACTGCTTTAACAAGCGCAATAGCTTTACGCAGAGCTGTGCATCGCACCAACTAGCGCAAACAGAATATGTTTGCCCGTTGCTGGGCACCGCACTAACTAGCACAATGCTGGGCAACGTTGAGTAACATAGAGCAACGTTGAGCAAAGTTGAGCAAAGTCAGCTAAACACAGACACACCTCCTTGCCGGTCTTGCCAGTAGTAAAATAAAAGGCAATGACAGGCCTCGAACCCGGGATACTGTGCGCCATAATCACAGTACTGAACCACTAAGCCATGACAGCTTTGCATATGCATGCACTTTCAACACACACATACATATCAATAGAAGTTTACCCATTGCTAAGCAGGTGTGCTTTCAGCTGAGTTTCCTCAAAACCTGCCAATCATAGATAAGTGCGGGAAATGAGGCATATGTAAGCTCCATAGGCAGGAATACTTGCCATAATTGGTTGTAGCTCTCATCTGCAGTCAGCATGGCCGGTGTTGGAGAGGGCTCTCGATTTCGAGCACAACGTTGGGGCATTGAGGAGTCAAAAGTAATGGTTTGGCTCCTCGTCCATAATCATGAGGAGAGACTCCTGCAGGGCCAGTTCCAAGGCAGCCAATACAAAGCAGAAGCCTGGAACCATCTAGCTCATGATCTCACCAGTGCCACAGGCGTCCTTTGGACTGGTGAGCAGGTCAGACACCACTACTCAGACCTGAAGAGATGCAAGGAGGACTGACTGAACCAGTGGACACAGGAGGCCCATGGGATGGAAAATGCCCCACCACTGAGTAGGTAGCCATGGAATGAAGTATGTAAGAATTGCTATTGTAGTCTATATTATGGATAGGTATGTCTCAATATCACTTCATTTACTTCACAGCTGCAGGTGCCCATGCTGCGAATCAGCAAGCCTATGCAGGTAGGGTGCTAAGGCTGCGCCACCAGGCAGGTTAGTAATTATTCTGCATGTATTGTTATATAAAATAAGTGAGAGAGCCTGAAAAAGAGTGTTGTAACCCATTAATAAAGGTATAATAAGTCTTGAATAATTTCACTGCATGTACTGTTATATAAAATAAGTGAGAGAGCCTGAAAAAGAGTGTTGTAACCCATTAATAAAGGTATAATACGTCTTGAATAAGTCTTCTGCATGCACTGTTATATCAAATAAATGAGAGAGCCTCTAGAAAAGTGTGTTATGTAATTAATAAAGGTATAATTCCTGGAGTGTGTCCGTGTCACTTTCTTTGATATGTTGTACTCTTGCGTTATAGGAATAGTACTGTTGTATTAAGCGCTGTCAACCAACACTTGGGTAGGCCCATCTAAAGTGGATGAAGGGAGTGCCAGTAGCTGTTAAGCATATATACAGTCCTCAACTGTTGGTTTATGGCTGGCATGTACAGGTTAATCTGGCACATTAGTAGCTTCTCATTGTGTTCCCCAGAAATGTCATTGTGCTGCTAGAAATGTAGGGGGCTGTTAAAATATAACTGATAATGTCACCTGAACACATCTAGATATGTAGATATATAAATACAAATATAATATATAAACACATAGCAGTAACATCTGCATCCTGGACAGTTTGTGTGTCAGATACAGGTCAGGTATATAAAGAACTAGCAAAACCCATTTCACAATTTAACGGACATTGCCTAGTGTAATAATACATGTAGGGGATATATACCTGCGGTCAATAGGAATGTAGTGTAAACTATAAGTATATATAAGTTGTTAATGGAGGTATTTTTTACACCCTACTGTATGTGCATAAACAATGCAATTCCACACCTCAATGGGTATGTCTAATCTCAAAACATTTGTTGGGACATATGTCCTATTGGTTTATAAATATCTGCATTTACTTTGATGCATGTGCCCTGTTCAAATACCACAATCTTGGTGGCCTGTTGCCACCAATTAATCCTGCATGCTGTTGGAATGTCCACTATTGTTCTATATATGCATGTGTTATGCTTGCTGTTCAACTGTTGGAACACTGGTGTGTTGGGTTAATGGGAATACTGCTGCATGCTGTTACAACTAATTTGGAATGCTGTTGGATGTTACCAACCCATATTGTCATTAAATCCTCCTAAACATAGAACGTATGGGAAGGCCGGTCCCAGCGGACCCACCTGTCCCACCTCAGCTGGTGATGGCACCTGGCAGCAGCAGGTCTGGTGCCCAGCCCGGGACCTCCTCCTCCATTGGGCCTGTGCCACCTTTGGGTGGAAGCACTGCAGGGGATGGAGCTCATCCACCCCGTGCAAGTGTGGGCAGAGGAAGGCCTCCTCTCACCCTCCAAACAGTCCGGGCTGTGGTGAAAAGGGAGATCCAGCATTCTGTCACTGATCCTCTACGCCAGCTTGAGGCACGAGTGGCGCAACTCACAGGTGAGCCTGCCATTCCTACACAGCCCCCAGCACAGTCACTCTCTGGTCTGTGAAGGTGCAGTGGTGACTGCCCATGGGTGGGAATCTCAGTTCCACTGTAGCCATCTGTGGGTTCATGGGCTTGCGGTTTCCAAACATCCTTCCCCGTCAATGTTGTTCACCCCCCACATGTGTCATATTCCATCCCTGTATGCTTCTTGTTTGTCCTGTCTGCTTACCTCCCCAAACTATCTCCCCAAATATACCTACATCCCCTACCCCACATTCCACTCTCACCTGGAAAAAGAAAAAAAAATGGCAATCTGCTCCAAAAAAAAATTACGCCCCATACATAGCTGCCCATTTTGTACACATGTCTGCTGGACATATAAAATGTAATTTAATTGGCAGTACAACATACTTTGTTGTGCTCACCCCTCTCTCAAGGGTGGAAGGTTTCATATTTCCCTCCAAAATTATTGCATATGCACAGGTGTTGCTGTAAAAGAAATGGGCAGCTATGGTCCTTCCCTACACCCGTCCTGCACATCCCGAGCTGTTTTCCCTACTGTCTTTCCCTCTTTGTGCCCCTTTTTCACCACTGTCCTATCTCCCCATTTTCTTTTCTTTCAAAGAAATGAGCGCGAGGGTTAGCGGAGTAAGCACTTTTAAGCAGTAGTTAGCGGGTTTGTGCAAGTGTGCGCTTGTGTGCAGTTAGCTAAGCATTGCTAAGCTTCGCGCAAACCTGCACAAACCCGCCTACAACTGCTTAAAAGTGCCTTAGTCACCCTGCATGTGAGGGCCCTTATTCTGCTCCACAGCAAAATAAAACACCTCTGTTAGTCTCGAACCTCAGAGCTTGGAAACACTAGACTGCATAAAGTACCACTAAGCCACAGTAGATATACAGCAGATTGTTGCTGAAATAGATATATCATGCATCAGAATGAGTGAATGTAAAGAAAAAATAGGAATGCCATAACACAAAACCTGTTCTGTGGATTTTTTACCAGCAGTTGTTGTGGAATTGCATTACATGACTGTGATAAGAGAACCAGCCATTCTAGCAGAAAATTATGTTACAGCAGCAATTTACAAACCCCACACAGTATCATAGCAGGACACACAGTGGCATATCTGATTAGGGCAGAGGACATACATCCCAACTGTGACTACATTTCAGGGATGTCCCTGATTTTGAAACATATGTTAGCTGTGTCCCTCTGAATCCCCTGAAAAGTACTGATGTTAGGCAGAAAGGTGGGGTATTACACCTAATGAATAATGACAATATGTAGGAGTTAGACACCGCTTGACTTCAGAAAAGGTGTAATAATCCATATGCACTGGTTCTCTCGAAGTCTCCACTTACTGTCTCTAATATTTTGTAGGTGTACGTCACTTTTACCTACCTTTACTTCACTCTGTTCAAATATGTACCTGAGTGTTTCAGAGGCCTGGCCAAGGCAGAAACACACAGGCATATCAGCTTTTCTGCTGTTACACACTGTGCAAATAGCTTTGGAAGGAGTTCCACAAGCATACCCTTATGTAGGAGTACAACACTGAAATACCAAAGGATGTAGCCATGTACTGGTAGCAAACGACTGTAACAATGCCATTGTACCAGTGCTGAAAAGACCTGTGTGTTGCACAGACAGAGAATAACAGCCTAACATCTGGCTACCATCTGTATAGGTCCACAGTTGGGAGCTATGCAGACAGACCACTTCCTTGCTAAACTAACAGGTACACATCAATCCTTTAAGTCCAGCAAGATAACATTCACACAATAATACATAATGCTGTCTGTATGTCTGCATCCCCACCCAAATGTACAATATACCTGTGTGTTCAGGGTCTACCAAGGATGTAGGTAGGCATACTCATTACTGGAATTGACCAGTTTTCTTGAGCATCCTGTGCTAATGTCAACAATAAAAAATCACAAACTGTGCAGAAGTGAGTACATTAATATTCATAGTATAGCAGTTCACAAACAATACATGTGCCAAATGAATACATCTCAATAACTACTTTTGTATGGCAGTTAATTGTATAAGTAGAAAAGAAACTACATACTCCCATGTATCTTGGATTAGCATTTGTAGGGGTGAGTGCAATTCTACACTGACAACTGTGTACTGGAAGTGGCAACATTCAGGTCTGAGTACAACATTTAAATCACTGGCTACACCCCTAGCTTCAGATATAAGAACTGTGCCAACCTTCTGACTTAAACAACGGTGTCCACAGCAAACAAGCATGGGCCCCACTTTGGAAAGCTGAAAGGGCTATGCCTACCTGACATAGCAATTTATAGCACTGGGTTGCTATGACAGTGAGTACTGCAATTACCACACAGCAGGCTGCATGCAATTACCAAATGGTGGCCAGCAATTGGTGCAGAGGCCATCACATGCACATGTGCAGATACCTATAAAAGCAGGCTGTACTTGCTGCCCACACATGCAATCATTCCATTGCAGATATTGAGAGAGAGAGACAGAGACAGAGACACACACCCACATCAACAGAAAAAAAAAGCCAAAGACACACGGAACGTAATACTACCAACACATACAAAGGAAAGATATGTAACAGATATGTATTTACTGGCATGTAGTAGATGTTTTTGAAGAGTACTCTACATACTTTGAAACATCCATATGTGGCAGCAGTACGTATCTATGCACAGATGCCCTGCATAACTACTGCCATGGACAAATCAGTGTGTAGCTGTGTGCAGTGGGACATAACTGTGACATATCTAGCTCAGCATTAAATGTCAAACATCTGATCCATGTTATCTGTGTTCTGTACAGTAGTGTGGACAATGGCTGTTTGGGGGAGTAGCACATACAGCTATATAAACATGGATGTGACAGAGTAACACATGCATGATAGTCATATTAACGTGTAGCTTAGCATTGGCAACTGCTGTACCAGGCTAGTATGCTAATCTAGCATTTGCAGCTATATATACACCCTCTAATATTACTGTGTGCTCACATGTGACAGCTGTTCATGTTGCAGCAAGGCCCAACAGGTCAGCCGTGAGGTCCAGGGACTTACAACAGTGTGGACCTTGTGTGTGTATGGCACACACATATGGAGAGATATATCTGTGTCAGATATATTAGCATCTGTACATGTGCATAGAGCAAGTGACATACTGCAACTATTTGTGAAGGGTGGTCATATATATGTTGGTGAAGGTTGTTATGTGCATATGTGTATGTAGGTTGTAGTGTGTGGCAAACAAGACAGCATACAGTGCTGGTATATGACATGTGGTGGTTAAATGCTGTGGGTGTGATTTGTTAGGTTTGCAGTGTTGCAGCCAGTGAGGCCTGCTAAAGCTACATGGGCTGAGAACACCTGCAATGCATTTTGCACAAGACTGTGCAATATTATTACATAACTATATACCTCACATCCTTTGCATAATTGATATTCCCACCATGAAAGGTGGACTATATATGTGCCTATATGTATATCTGTATGTACACCAATGGATGTTTATATGTATGTGTATATATATATATATATATATATATATATATATATATATATATATGGAGAGAGAGACAGAGAGAGAGACAGAGTCATATTTACTGCGACAGATGCCTGGTGACAAAGCCATGGCCTCAAGCTCAATGTCAAAAATGCATTGACATCCCTTTTGGTAAAAACTCTGTACCCATGAACTATCACATAGGTGGTAGTCGACTTAACACAGAAAGTGTAATAAGAGACCATGGGACACAGGTGGACAGTAGTTTCCCCTTTGATAATCACAGTGCCACACTAGTCATGTAATCTGTCTATGTGGCACACCTCATCACAAAAGGTGTGTCATCCAGGGGAAAAAGAGGTCAGTGTTCCTCTCTACTCATCACTCACAAAACCCATTATAGAGTACAATGCCCCTTTTGGTATGTACCTCAGAAGACATCTACAGCAACTGGAAAGGCCACAGACATACCTCACAAAGAGTATTACTGGCCTCAAACAGATGCCCTATGCAGACCATCTCACAAAACCACTGCTAGACTGTGTCGCATACCGCCTACCTAGAGGTGACCTCTGCCTAACATACAAAGCTATGTCAAACCCAGAGCTGTTGGACATGGTCCATGTAAACAGATCACAATCCCTACGAGCTACACGCTCTAGGGACCTAAACCTTGTCACCTCAATAAACAGAACATGCTGGAGGGATCGATTCCTATCTCAGAGTCATCGCATACTCTGGAACAAACTACCTATCAATAGCAAACAAAGCTCCTCAGTAGCACACATCATGAATAATCTTGATGATTGGATGGGAGATAGGAAATACACCCCAGGAATCACCTCTGTGGCTCTGCTTGACAGGGGCACATGAAATGAAATGACTTGGGTGTCAAAGGCCAGTGTACCGTCCGGCTGGGCTTCTATAGGCCCATGACTAATAGCCTATTACCTACCTATGAACCAATACACACCCACATGTACTTGTTGCAATAATTGCTATGTGAGGTTGACTGAGTGTGATGGTGAATGTGTTGGTGAATGTGTCACAGTTGTGTATATGTGGGATAGCTTAGTGGGAAACTGTTTCTGTCATGGTATTATGTGTCCTAGCTCTGATCCCAGCAAAAGATGTGTATGCTATTGCTAGCCAGAAAAAGCAGTATGGCATACGGTCTGACGTAGTCCCTTGATGTTAACTGTGGTGTGCCATTGGAGGCTAAAGCAGTACATGTATGCTTATTGATTGGTACTGCTGGTGATTCCAAATCCTGTATGAACTGTAGTACTACCTGAAGCTGTAGGCCTAAACAGCACAGTATGGTGTATGTCCACATTGCTTGTAACCACTGTTTTGTGTGTTCCCTGTAGTCCTCACAGTTTATGTACCTCAGGCATAAGCGTTTGTAAGTACTGACACATAGTACTGTATGGTACACATGTAAAGCTCATCTGGGTTGTCATACCTTTGTGTCTTGTATGTATGTCTGATGTGTGTGTGGGTATGCCTGTAACATGCCCTCAGTCATATGTGTGTTACAGGATATAAGTGCATATTTAGCAACATGTATAGTCTAGTACAGCAGTATGCCACCTATATTCACGAATGTGCACATATTTTAGGCAGGGGTTTGCCATCAACAACTAGTGTGGTATACTGGCAATACTGTAACTGGACTTTACAATCATTGCAATGGATGACATATTTCTTTATGCATTAGCTTGATATATACCTCCTGAGGCTAGGTGGTGCATTGTGTTGCAAACAGTGTGCCATGAACTGTTGTATAGTCTTACATAGTGGTTTCTCTTTGTTGCTGTGCAGAACATGGTTTAATATATAGAGCGTGTCAGGTACTGTCAGGCAGTTATGGACTGAGCACTGATATGTGGTATTGAAAGTGTGTATCCTCTGACAGACAGTAGGTTGCTATTTATGGCAGTTCAATGATATCTGTACTGTAGAATGTTAAGTGTGCCACATGACTTGCTCACACATATTGTTTCATTGTCTTCCAGGGTTCATGGCCCACCATCGCAACCCAACCTATAGTCCTGCTGAGGATGACATCATAACAACCAGTCTGGTTCAGTACTACACAATGCTTTTCTCAAGAACCAGCCAGGACTAGCATGAGTGGACTGCACAGTGGCAAGATGTTGTCCATAGGGTAAACGACATAGGCATGCATAACCGGACATATGAGCAGGTACACCATCACTGCAGTGATTTACTTAGACATGTCCGGCATCATGCGTCTGATGTCCGTAGACAACAGCTTGCCACAGGTGGTGGGGTTACCATCCACCCCCCCCTCACCAGAGTGGAGGATCTGCTCCTGAGCCTGGTGGTTCCTGGCCAACAACAACAGCAGACATGTATCACCATGGAGGCTGGAGCCACGCAGCAAGTTCACACGGAGCGTGCAGGTAACATGGCATATGTGTAGACTACTGTTACCTCTATTGGTAGATCATGCATATGTGAGATGTGTACTGTGTAGTTAGAAGATGTGGAGCCTGGTGTTGTGCAATACTGATAATTTGGAACATGATCTGTAGGCCTGTGACTGTCAACCGTTGTACTACTATAAGATTGCAAACCCACAGTAGCACTGCCACAGTTGTTGCCACTGACAAACTGTCTCATATCCTTGTAGGTCTCTCTGGTGTGACAGCAAGGCAGCAGACCCATGCTGGTGAGTGTGTTCTACATTTAATATTGCAAATAAAATGTGCGTGTCATAGGTGAGGTGTAGGCCATGTACACATGTAACACACATATGCATAATGCATGCTGTGCATGTTTGCTGTGAGACTATGCACATCTCAGTAACGTGAGTAGCTGCCTCAAACACATGCAATACACAGAACATCCCAAACAATTGTGGCTACTCTATAGGGGACATTAGATAGGCAGAGTTGATACACATCTACACAACATACACAACTTTGTCTTACGCAGTACATGTTAATATGCTACACATGGCGTATTCAGGCACCCGCTGTAAGGTCACACTCCAGTATCCCAAATGTCATCCACACAGCACACATAATATACCTGAGGGGTAGAGGCCTATCATGGGGTGGTGCGACACTCTTCAACACACAACACATTCATGTTAGGCAATGCTCCCTATTGGGCACCTTACAAACCCATGTAACAACTGGCTGTGAAATGGTGAATGTAGCCATGGTACTGCAGTTCAGGTACAGCATGATAGGTGCCGGTCTGGCACACATTAGTAGCCTTGAGTGACCACATGATGCTGCATGATGATGGCTCAAGGTACTACACCCCATTCAGTTACAGTAACCACAGTACTACACATAGCATTCATTGCTATACACCTCAATGGTGTGTGTGTGCAGACATATGCACCTATACACAATATGCATAGCAATCACCATTTGCACAAAGTGACACATATATGTCTTGTAATGCTATTGAGTGTATAGGTCACATGACACACATTGGGTATGTGTGATATTTAATGTTGCAGTTGTGTTGTAGCATGCCATGTCATGGCTGGCACTGGCATGTCCACAATATGTTCTACACTCCCCATAACTACTGTGCAATGGCTATGTTGAGCAATGGTATTCCACCAGGCATACACGCAACACTCATCCTGTGTGTATACATAGCATGCATGAGCTAAACCTGTGTCCACAATTATCTGCTAAAGACACAGACATGCTAATCAGTAATGGATATCTATGTGACACACAGATACAAATCCAGCCATGGTATGTATACCTGTGAGTGATGGTGCACAGCACATTGAAGAGCTTGTAATACTTGCACAGCAATGTTGTGTCCATGTACACATTGCGTTCCAGGGTGAGGTCAATCACTGAACAACAACACACATGCATCAAAGCCATGTACACTGTTATTAGCAAGGACTGTCTACACTCGCACTGCATGTTGTTGAGCAACACACATCCTGCATGCTGAGACATGTGATATGACTGTTTGGTTTGTGATACTGTACCCCACCATCAACCGCTATTGAGTATGTTCTGGATTGCTGGTGTTGTGTGTGTGTGTGTGTGTGTGTGTGTGTGTGTGTGTGTGTGTGTGTGTGTGTGTGTGTGTGTGTGTGTGTGTCTGCTCTAGTGAGGAGTGCATTTGTGTGCATGTGTGCATGTGTTCATGTGTGTATTTGTTCATGTGTGCATGTGTGCATATGTTCATGTGTTCATGTGTGCATGTGTGCATGTGTGCATGTGTTCATGTGTTCATGTGTTCATGTGTGCATGTGTGCATGTGTGCATGTGTTCTGACATCATGTACAGGTCGTAAAGTGTGTTTCCTGTCTTCCTCTCACAGGTGCTGAGGTTGGGCTGGTTCACCGCAGCAGGAAACCTGATGTCACTTACACAAATAGTGATAATGAGGATAGGTGTGTTGAGGCACAGGCATGTTTGCCAGGGTCTATCGTTGGGCCACCAATCGACAGTACACAAGTGTCCACCCCATCCATGCACACAGTCATACTGCTAATACATCCATCATCACCAATGCCCTAGCTGAGGGACAGTGTACAGTTGGCAATGGCCAGGACAGTGTGGTATCTATGGCACATGCATCCGGACACAGCAGCCATACCCAGAAGTCTGGAATGGTACCACATAGGCAGATGTCCAGGGGTTCTCGTCGGATCAATGCTGGTCATCATGCCCTAGCAGATGTGCCACAGGTCTTACAACCTCACGCATGTTCCAGGCTGTCATGGAGGCACAGGCATGTATGGAACGGTACAGCAGACAGGGACTAAGGGCACAGAGGGCATATAACACCTCTTTAAATGACAGTATACGTGACCTAGCAGGTGTCATCCGTAATTACACTGAGGTCACTGATAGACGTTGGGGTGAGACGTCGACATGGACGTATGCCAGCAACATCAGCAGCTGGCAGTCGCTGCGGACGTCCCTCAAGTCACAGCCACTCCCGTAGTGCCAGTACCAGCCCCAGCAATGTTAGGGGTGGGCTGTCCATAGACCGTCCTAGAAGACCATGTGCACGTGTATCTGGCCAGTCCCAGCAGGGACCTGGGTCCAGTGTACATATGTCTACCTCTGAGGATAGTACCCAGTCTGGCTTAGCACCTGATATTTCAGTAGCACCCCTGCCAGGCACAGGTACCATATCCATGGTCAGAGACGATGATCTGTAAAGCCTGGCAGGTACAGTCTGTGGCTGTCCCACAAATCCCTGTATATGGCAGCCACATGGTGGAACTGTGTGCATGCAGACACACACACACACACACACACACACACACACACACACACACACACACACACATAAACCAGACACCTAGGGCTAACACATACCCTCACACATTACATCAACATTGGCTCATACCAGTACTCTTGGCCCTCACACTCACACACACACACACACACACACACACACACACACACACACACACACACACACACACACACACACATGTCAATTGTATGGCTCAATGTAGGCCTCTGGTAAACCAACAACACACCCTGTGCATATGATGAAGCCTGTGCCACCTCCTGTCATCTGTAACATTGATCCAGGAACAGGCTAACATGGTGCTGATGCACAGGGTGACTTTATAGCAGTATAGCAATGTTAGCATGTTGTCAGCAGTAAAGTCTAATGATATCCTTGAAGGTGTAGCTGAGCAGGCATGATGCATTAATACTATGATTGTCAATGTAGTATTGTTTACACCAGTGTTAATTCCAATAGTGTATTGTCCACCCATGTGCCACTTGGCTGATGTGTGTAGTATTGGCAGCATGTGTTAGAGAGTGGACAGTACGTGCGGGATGTGTGCAGCACAGATTTGCAGGTGTACATTTGTGAACATGGTGGAGGTGTCTGCATGTACGTGCATAGTGGACACATGGGCAAGGTGACATGCCCTGTATTACACAGTGTTAACACTCCATTGTTTCTATTGGTGGCCAGTATGCATTGCACTACACACATTTTGGAACCTGGGTACACATGTGTGTATGACATGGTTTGACACTGTCCTGTGGGTGATACTGTTACTGTCTGTCATTGGTTTGCATTGTGGTAGTATACATAACCTCAACAGCTGACCATAAACAATTGTTAGATGATGTCTTGACAACTGACACACAGATGTAGGACACACAGTAACATTTGGACCGTTCAGGTACTATACTATGCCAGTAACCAGTGGTATTCACCTGCACCCATTCCTGGGACCACTCCTGTTTGGCATATAGCTCTCTTAAGTATAAGCAAACACAGTAGGGATATGTCCGTCCACATCTGGAAATGCATACTGTGGCCTATAATGCATTCTCCAGATGACACACACATCCTCCACAAGGGTATCATACAGACAGATGCCTGTTGTCAAACCCATGCTGTAAAGCTATAAGCCAACTAAAGCATAGTCATCCACCTTTACAAAACATAGTATCCCCACAGTACCACATAGGTAGTAGTCCCCAACATGTTGGACAGCTACCGATGTGTACATACAGCCAAGTGTTATGTCATCTCTCCTTTGGTAATCACATTTCCAAAGGTATTTTGAAATCCCTCGGTGAATCAAATAAGCAATAAGGGGTCTGCATGCATATCCACAAAGGTTGTTGTACACCTATAATGAATAGCCATCGTTGCCAGACTTTGCTGTGTTTGAACAGGTCTGAAATATACCTCAGGCATAAACCCTCACTCACACTATTCAATAGAAATGGTAATGAGTGTGTGTGACACGGATGACCTAGGCCAGGGATCACTGCATTGGCTGGGCTTGTCACAAGCATACAGATGTGACCTAAGATCTGGAAAGCAGCAGCACACTGTGGCAAATATGACAGATGTGTTCATGGAGAAAGCAGAGTTCCCATCTATGAAATAATTGAGGTCACATGTACGTATATGTATTTGCCAGACAGCTACCTGACATGCAATGCACATGCTGTTGTCGTTGTGATATGTCATACAGTAGTAAAAGCAAAACCCACAATACATTGACAAACTGTGTCACAGACATAGAGCACACGCACACTCACCAAGTGCAAGATTCAAACCCCTACTTAACTAGTTTATGATACTAGAGCAGTACACATTAACACAACATGCTATACACATTGCTAGGAGCTCTTTTTTCCACAGGTATATTTGTAGGATGGGGACATCATCAGACTTGACAAAGATGAGTATACTACTTTTAAGGTGATTCAGTAGTCTTCAAAAAAGTTGCTCTTCTCCAAGGAGCCATACACTCAGCAAGTGCAGGATTTAAACCCCTATCTAAATACTTTAGGATACTAGAAGAGTATGCATTAACATGACACGCTATACACATTACTGGGAGTAGTTTTTTCCACAGGTATATTTGTAGGATGGTGACATCATCAGACTTGACAAAGATAAGTATACCACTTTTAAGATGTTTTAGTAGTCTCCAAAAATGTTGCTCCTCTACAAGGAGATACACACACACACTCTCTTACAGTTGTTAAGTGCAGGATTCAAACCCCTTTCGAACTACTTTATGATACTAGAGAAATACGCATTAACACGATGCGCTAGACATATTACTGGGAGTTTGCTTTTCCAAAGGTATATTTGCAGGATGGTGACATCATCAGACTTGACAAAGATAAGTATACCACTTTTAAGGTGTTGTAGTAGTCTCCAAAAAGGATGCGTTTCTACAAGGAAATACACACACACACACACACACACACACACACACACACACACACACACACACACACACACACACTCTCTCATACAGTTGTCAAGTGCAGGGTTCAAACTCCTACCTAACTACTTTATGATACTAGAGCAGTACGTATTTACATGACAAGCTATACACATTATTGGGAGTGCTACTTTCCACAGGTATATTTGTAGGATGGTGACATCATCAGACTAGACAAAGTGGGTTACATTAGGTGACATTAGGTGGGCTACATAGAAGGGATTTCTAAACACTTTGGCAATGTGAACATCAAAGGAGAGTTTACTATCTACCTGGGTCCCCAGGGCCATAATTACATTCTCCATACATACTGGATTACCACCTATGTGGTAATTTGTGTGCACTTTGTTTTATCCAAAGGGGATGACTATGCATTCTTTGGCATTCTGCTTGAGGGCATTGTTTTGACACCAGGTATCTGTCTCTGTAAGACCCTTCTGGAGGATGTCTGTGTCAGCCGTAGAGTCGATTATGGACCACAGTTAGCAGTCATCTGCAAACTTGTTCAGCCATACTCCTCCCGTGCTTGCCTGTACCTCTGAGCAGTATCTACTGAATAGGTCGTGTCCCAAGACCAAGACCTGTGGGATGCCATTTGTGACTGGTTTAGAGTTGGACATGGCACCCGCAACTCTGAACATGTGTGTTTGATCTGTGAACCAGTTGGCCACCCATCCTGTGACATAGCTGTTAATGTTCAAACTGGTAAGCTTATCCATGATGCCAGAGTGGGGAATGGTGTCGAAAGGACTTAGTGAGGTCCAGGTGGGCTGTGTGGACTACTTTTACCTCCATCTATGTCCTTGGTAACTGTTTCAAATAAGTCAACTAGGTTTAGGAGGCAGGATCTGTCTTTAACAAAGCCAAGTTAGGTAGAGTCCAGTGTCTGGAGGTCCCCAATGTCTCTGTTTATGTGTTCCATGATAATTTGCTCCATAGCTTTGCAGACCAGGCTGAGTAGGCCTATAGGGCAATGGTTTCCTGGTTCTGTTGTGTCACCCCCTTTGTGGAGCTGGATGACTGTTGCTGTATGCCATTCTTTGGGTACATAGCCTGTGGTAAGGTTGAGTCTGGACAGTGAATGTAGGTGAGGGTGTAGTTCCTTTTGGGGCTGGTGTAAGTCGCAGTCTGGGACACCATCCAGTCCCATTGATGCTGTGTTCTTAGCTTTGGAGAGGGCTGTTTTTACCTGCATGTCCATGAAGTCTGGAGCTCTGCATTCTTCTGGGATGGACACAGGCCCTTTTGGAGGTGATGGGGGGGTTTGCACTGAACTTTTCCCCCAGGATGTGGGCAATGTAAGTTGGTTCAGTGTATTTTTTACCATTTTGCAGTAGCTGACAGCATATTTGTGAGTTGCCACCTAAATGTTTGGTATAGCTAACAAAGGCTTTGGGGTTGCTATTCTTACATTCCTTGACAATTTGTCTTTAGAAACTGGCCTTGGATTATTTTATGAGCGATCATTGTTTCTTCCTAATAATGATCATTGATGCCTTTCCTTTTGTGAAGTTTGCTCTATCATGTGTTCGTTTCCTCCTTCTGTTGTATAGCTTATTTATGGGTGACGACCACCAGATTGGTTTCTTATTTTTTGAGGAGTCCATCTTGGTTTTATTTGGGATGTCTCGATCCATGCATCCCTGTAGATGCTCATAGAATGCACTTGTAAATGATTTGGCAGATTGTATAGCATTATCCTATAGCAAGGGGGCTTTGGAACTTTCCACTTTGGTCTTGGGAAGTGTGCAGTTTGCTTTTGAAAATGTCTTCACAGTGGTTTCCTTGACTGGGGGAGGTGGGATGTGGATGTCCAGTGTGATTACTTTATGATCTAATATTACCAACGAGGGGTTTATCTCTGTTGTGGAACACTGGTACCCCATGTTGGTGATGATCAGGTCCAGTATGTTGTCACCTCTAGTGAGCGTGGTGACCAGCTGTTCCAGGGCATTTGAGTTTTTAAACTCTAGGAAACATTGGGCAAAGGACGTTGTATACAAGTAATTCTCCCACTCAATATTTGGGTAGTTGTAATCTCCTCATATAATTGTGTTTGATAGGACCTTTATATTTTCCACTGTTCACAGGAATAATGAGTGAGGTTCCTGAAGCAAGGTAGGTGATCTGTAACAGGCTACAACCTGATAAGCAGCTTTGCCCAATGTTAGTTGCACTTGCATGGTCTCCAAGGCCTCATGCTGTGCCACTAACCTGAAGGTGTGGGTATCCATAAGGTAAATGGATACACCCCTTCCTTTTGTATTTCACTCTGGGTTTTGGGGCCGAAGATCAGAGGGATTGTGAGTGTTTTACGTGGAGCATGTCCAACATCTCTGTATTTGACATAGCTTTGTATGTTAGGCAGAGATCACCTCTGAGTAGGCGATATGTGAGAGAGTATAGCTGGAGCATTTTGAGACGGTCTGTGTATGGCATGTATTTCAGGCTGCTAATACTCTTTGTGAGGTATATCTGCAGGCTTTCCAGTTGTTGTAGATGTCTTGTGAGGTACATAGCAAAAGGGGCATTGTACTCTATTATGGATCTAGTGAGTGATGAGTAGAGGAGAACAATGTCCTCTTCTATTCTGCATGAGACACCTTTTGTGATGAGGTGTGCCATGTAGAAGGATTTCCTGACTACTGTGGGAATGTTATTTTCACAGGGGTGTCCACTGTTGACCTGTGACCCAAGGTCTCTTATCACACTATCAGTGTTAAGTATACTACTGCCTATGTTGTAGTTCATGGCTACAAAGTTTTTACCAAAGGGGATGACAATGCACTTATTGGTATTGAGCTTGAGGCCATGGCTTTGACACCAGGTATCTGTCTCAGTGAGGCCCTTTTGTAGGATGTCCACATCTTTAGTATTTAAAATTATGGCTCCTAGTTTGCAGTCATCTGGAAACTTCATTAGTCACAGACCTTCCATGTTAAAGTTTACTTCAGGGAAGTAGATATAAAACAGGACAGGACCCAGGACTGGACCCTATGGTACTGCACTCGTCACTGGTCCAAAGTCATACTTGGAGCCTGCTACTTTCACAGTGTGTGTTCTGTCAGTGAGCCAGTTGGCAACCCATCTTGTGACATAGCAATTTATACCTAATTTAGTGGGTTTATCTATAATTCCAGAGCGGGGGATGGTGTTGAAAGCCGTGGCAAGATCTACATAGGCTGTGCGAACCACCTTACCCTTGTCTACTGACTGCTTCAATGTCGTCTATCAGGTTTAAGAGACATGATCTGCATTTTACAAACCCAACATGGTTGTTGTCCAGAGTTTGGAGATTACCAATGTCTTTTTTTATAAGTTGTATGATGATACATTCCATGGCCTTGCAGAGCAGTCTCATCAGGCTAATGGGGCGCTAGTTCCTGGGGTCCATGGTGTCTCCACACTTATGTAGTGGGATAATAGTCACTGTGCACCATTCAGCAGGCTCAAAGCCTGAGGTGAAGCTATGACTGAACATGGTACATCGGTGTGGTGCCTGTTCGTTCTGTAGTTTGTGTAGAACACAGCCTGGGAAGTTATCTGGTCCCATGGATGCTGTGATACTGGCTTTGGAGAGTGTTTTTTACCTGTGCAGCCGTGATGACAGCAACTTTGCAGTCTTCCGTTATAGAGATGTGCTCTTTCATGGGTGAGAGGGGGTAAAGTTAGCACTGATCCTATCTGCCAGGATGTTGGCAATATCAGTTGGGTCTGTATATTTAGTGCCATTGAGCTGTAACTCTGAGCAGATCTGAGTGTTGCCATGACATGGACCTGTCTGTTGGGCAGAGATCTCCTGAGTAGACAGTATGCAACAGAGTATAGATTGAGTTAAATTCAGTCTTGTTGCATGAGGCAACTGTTTGAGGCCACTAATCCTCTTGTTGAGGTACTTCAGTGGTCTTTCCAGCTGCTGCAGATGCCTAGTCATATTCATCGCAAGTGTGTTGTGGTACTCTCTGACGGGTCTGATGACTGATGAATAGAGGGAACCTCCTTTGACCTACATGCAAAGACCTTGGCAGTTTGTGGGAACACATAGCATGATTGTCTGACCACTTTGTGAATGTGTTTCTGGAAGTAGAGATGACTATCCACGTGTCCATAGATCCCTTATTATTACCTCCATATTTAGGGTGTTGGCACCTATGTGGTATTTGTATGACTGTAGCTCGAGGCCATAATTTTGACACCACATCTGTCTGACTGAGACCCTTTTTAGGGATGTCTCTGTTGTCCCAAACATCCATTATGACAACTTTTTTGTAGTCATCCACAAACTTTGCTAAACATAGCCCTCGTGTGTTTGACTGTATTTCTGAAAAGTATACACCAGACAGGAGGGGTCGCAGGACTGAGCCATGGGGGACAGCAGTTGTTACCAGCTTGAACAGGAGACCACAATTCTTACCTTGTGTGACCTATCTGTGCCCAGTTGGCAATCCATCAGATGGCATACATATTTATGCACAGGTTGTTGATTTTGTGGATACAACATGTGTCTGGGATGTTGGAAAAGGGCTTTTCAAGGTCTATGTGGGACGGCCGCAGCTCATTTCATTGATGTATGTCCTGGGTAACTGCCTTGAACACAGTCTAGCAGGTTTGGGAACCATGATCTGCCCCTGACCAAACTGAAATTGGTAGGGTTGGGTGTTTGTAGGCTCCCAATAGCTCTGTTTATGAGTTCCATCATGCTGGACTCCATGGCCTTGCAGATCAGGCTTAATAGGCTTATAAGACAATAGTTCCAATGGTCTGTTGTGCACCAACACTTGTGGAGTGTGCCAAACGTTGCTGTAACACATTCAACAGTTTCATATCCTGTACAGAGGGTGAGGCTCAACAGACTGTTAAGGTGCAGGGTCTGTTTGTTCTGGAGTTCACTTATGACACAGCTAGGGAAACAATGTAATCCCATAGACGCCGTGATTTCAGGTTTGGAAGGAGCTGTTTACCCATTCTATATGTGATATCTGTGCTTTCACAATCTCCAGGTATGATGATAGGGCCTTTTGTCAGTGAGAGGGGGGGTATGTATGTATGAGCCTGTCTAACAGGATGTTGGCAATATCAGTCATTTACAGTTTGCACTGAATCAGGACATATATGAGTGTACATTGCTATTTATGACATAGCGGAAGGAAGCGTCATGGTTCTCTATGGACTCCTTCACAGATTATTTTGCCAGAACATGGATTGGATAATGTTTGGAGTGCACATTGTTTATTCATGATACTGATTGCAGGTTTATCGATCTTTGCTTTTTCACTTTCTGTGAACAACTAAAGTACTTGTGGTACATAGTTTGATTATGACAGGGTTCCAATATATTATATGTGTCTGTTTTCATATAACTGTGTGCACAAGGCAGGATTGGTGAATAGTGACAGGTTCCTGGGGTAAAACATATGCAACTGCCAGATATGTGTCGCCCACTGCTGTACTCAGACATGGCCTAAGTGTGTGAGCATGCCCAGTATGACCTTTCAGTATGTTGTTGCCTATTTGCTTCATTTATTTAAGTGTGTGAGCACGCCCAGTATGACCTTTCAGTATGTTGCTGACTGAAATTTGCTAAATTTGTTTAAGTGTGTGAGCATGCCCAGTATGGACATATATACTATATGTGTGTGAAAAATCAAATTGGTTTCTACTTCAGGGCTCACCTTTGTGTTGCATATCGACAGGAAGCACGCTGTGCCTGCAGGGCTTCAATGAGTCCCTTTGCATAGACTTATCAGCATTTCTACATACAGGGGGGACAGCTATTATTTGTACATTTCTACCCGGGGGGCACACCTGATTGTTACTGTGGGTGTACATAGGATGAGGGGTTCACCTGACACTTATACACATTTGCTAGGCCTGCACTGCTATGTCAGGTACTCTATTTCAGTCTGTACTTTTGCCTATCGTACTGGCTTGAGGCATACTACTGTACTACAGATCTTAGCTTCCAATTTCACGTATATTAGTTTGTGACTTCATAGCCAACCAACCCTCATCACACTGCCTGGCCTGCTGTTATTTGTCTGCATAGGCTTGGGGGGAAGTTCAGAGGGCATGATACAGCATTTGTTTGTGTTTGCGTTAGTCTACAATTGTCCTGCTGTGTCTGTGCCAGTGAAATGCTGTCATGGCTTAGTGGTTCAGTACTGTGACTATAGTGCACAGTATCCTGAGTTCGAGCCCTGTCACTGCTTTTTATTTTCCTGCTGGGCAGACCTGACTGGTTAAGGAACAGTAAAGCAGGTGTGAGCATGTTTACCCTACTTTGCTCAACTTTGCCTGACTTTGCCCAACATTGCCCAACATTGCCCAATATTGCCCAACGTTGCCCAACATTGCCCAACGTTGCACTAGGCTGCGTGGCTCGCATCTCTGCACAATTGTGCTTAAATATGCTAAAATGTGGGAAAATGTGCTTAGCACTGCTTTATATTGCTTAAAATAGGGCAATCCTGCCTCAGGTGGTCCTGCAGGGCTGCCTATGTTGGATACACATAGTACACTCCATATACATGTTTGATAGCAGGTAGTGTCAAGTTAGGCATCCCTTTTATTGTATGTGCGAGTCAGAGAGAGGTGTCATTTCCAGGTTTCCTACTGAGTCAGTGTATGTGCTATGCGTTGCCTCTTTGCCAAGGCCAAGGCATACCGGGCATGCCTCCTTCTGCCTACTGGGACAGGCTCAGGTTGTTCCTCCTCTGAGTCATGCTGTGCCTGTGCAGGCCTTGGCAATGATGGGGGGCTGTTTGGCCCTGCCCCATGCTGTTCCTGCTACAGCTGTTTTCACAGGACCATATTGTGTAGCATGGCTCATACCATGACAATTTGGGTACATGTAGTAGGTGAGTACTGCAAGGCTCCACCAGATGTGTCCAGGCACTGGAACCGTGACTTGAGCATCCCAAACACACGCTCAATAATGTTTCTTGTTTGTGCGTGTGCCTCATTATGGAGTTCTTGTTCGGGTGTGTGTGCATTTCTGATGGGTGTCATCAGCCACGGCTCCAGTGCGTATCCAGCATCCCCCACTAGGTGACCGTCAGGGATGTCCCCATTGGCAAATCTCTGGTACAGCTGCATCAGAGGCCAGATGTGGGAATCGTGATAGCTTCCAGGGCAGCCAGCACACACATTCATTATTATGTCCTGGGAATCGCACACAACCTGGCAGTTGATGGAAGGAAAGCCCTTGCGGTTGATGTAGACCCTACCATGCTCACTGGGTGGTGCTTTGATGTGTATGTGCGTGCAGTCTATTGCACCCACTACCTCAGGGTATTCTGCTATTTGGTGGAAAAAACGCATATTGCTGGCCAATGCCTCACTGGAATTGGGGAAATATAAGTGTTCACTGACATGTGCTGACATGGCATCCAGGAACTGGTGCAGTACCCTGGATGCTGATGCCTGTGAAACCCCCATCATATCACCAGTTGGTCTCTGGAAGGTACCTGTAGCTAGTATTCGTAGGCCAACACATACCTTGGTATCTACTGGGATGGGTTCCCCTCTGTTGGTTCTGTGTGTGAGGAGTGGCTGGCACAGCTCAACAATTTGCTGCAGGAGGTCTCTGTCCACTCTATAGCGCTCCACTATCTCCAGCTCATGTAGCCCCTGGTAGGTTACCCTGGGTCTGTACACTCTTCTCCGTCTCCACTCTGTGGGTTGCTCAGCAGCATTCACAAGATCACCACCCTCAGCACCTTGCACATGTTGGTTTATGATAGCAATAGCAACCCCTAACATTTTGTCTGACTTAAGCTTTTTAAGTTTTCACTCTTTGTATACTGCAGTGTTGCAGAGTTCTTGGGAAAAAACAGGGTAGACTGCTGTTTGCAGAGTTTAAAGTGCTGGGCTGGGCTGGGCTAGTCTACTGCCTGTGTAATTGGCTGATTCTGATATATTTCACCTGGCAGCTCTGCTAGTTCTCCTTGGTTAACTTCCTAATACTTATTTTCCTTCCTTTTTCCCTTTCTGTTTCCACAAGGGGTAGCGCAGCACAAACAAGTGCACACGCGCACACAAGTGCGCGCACTCTGTGTGCCCATTTGCAAGAAATTTCAGATATATCCACGGCGTGCACCTTTGGTTTCTTGTTTTCAGCTATGACAACTGTAGACACGCCTCTTGCAATCCTGAGCAACTCAGGGCAAACACAAGCCACTGTGCTCCAATCAGCTTACAGTCTTTCAGAATACCCCCTCATGATGTCACCTATCTTCTACTCTACTACTCCCCTACTCCTACACTTACACTCTAGGGGCATGGCTCACATGCCGGGGAAAATTGGGATTCACTATCCTAATCCTCATTTGCATAGGATTCCCTACTAATGCTTAGTTACATCTCTCACACTGAGCTTCCCCCCGCTTTGCAACCACTACTCAGTGGCCATGTTGTTTTCAGCCTACCATTCACCTGCATGGCAGAACAAGCATTTTAGTGAAAAATGCCCATTTGTGGCTATTTTTCACTTTTTTTTTTCATTTTATTTAAAGCACAGCACGTTTGCGCGCCGCTGAGCTCCGCTTAAACATCAGCGATCGGGGAAAAAAAAACTGGATTTTAAGGATTTACAACATTTGCAAATGCCAATGGCCTTTTATTTGGCCATTGGCATGCTTCCTCAACTAGATGCAGCCTTTATTTGGAGCTGTCATAGCTCCGTTTAGCCATTTGCAGAATGGTACTCCGTTACCAATGGATTACATTTCTGCAAATAACACTACTCTTCCACGGACAGGTTAGTATTTCTTGGATCACAAATTTACCTCATTTGCATAGCTTTCAGCAGCAAATGAGGTAATTTGCATACTATAACACTGTCCGTGCAAGAGTAGCTTTAGAAGCTCTCATGAACGCCCCTGCGGGCTATTGCTGACTCGCTCGGCAGACATATTGCCTGTCTGCCATCTTACACTACTCTTAGACTCCGTGCAAGCCTTTGTAAATTCGGCCCATGCAATCTCTCAGCTACATAAATAGCACATCTGTTCCAGGCCACTTACAGTAGTGAACACAGCCAAAAGCCTGTATTAATCCTTCATGATTGAGGTAAGTGCTGTGGGGTTTAGTGGTCAGGTAGTGATAGGGTGTGTGTGAGTGTGTGTATTTGAGGGTCTGTTCGTGTGCATGTTTGAATGTGTCCCTGCCTGGGAGGTACCAATAGGAGATATAATGAGGGGATAGGTTATATGCAAGTGTGTGGGTTGACATGGCTGCCATACTTCCTGTCATCCCTAGACTAATGAGCAAGGGCTAAAACACTGGCAAGATGAAAACATTAGTCACCAGGGATTTCTCTTTAAAAATCATTCCTTATCATCATTTAGGGGCAGGGGAGCATTTATACACTAAGAAATAACACAGTTATCTCATGCCTTAATGGCACTTAAACTTAACATTGATCGGGGAAGCACTAGACATCCTGAATAAGTCTGAAGACA